>NC_090196.1:25831119-26051119 GCF_024679245.1 Pseudorasbora parva | reverse complement strand
CGCATGCGTGATTAAGCAGTCATCCCTCACAGCTGTCTCCACAACAGTGAAGCGGTTGCCAAGGCAAAGCAGAGTATCAGACAGCAGGTGCGTTCTGAACAGCAGCCACCGGCTCTTCTTAGGCTTTCTTAAGTGGCAGGAGGTCAGCATGGCGTCCCTTGTTGTATCTTCTGAGGCTGCCTCTCTTATTGTGGCTCCACCGGGGAGTAATTAACAGCTTACCTTTCCTGTCCAACAGACTTGTACTGGTTTCCAGCAGAGGTAGAAGGTAATTAGACAGGAAACGGGGTCGAAAGTAGCACCACATATGGGCAGGAAGTCACAAAAAGACAGCCAATGCACCTGTAATAAACACTGGATTAAGAGATGCGTCTAGATATACACATTAAGATCTGACAAATTTGCATGAAAATGTTGAGTTAGATGACATGTTGGGAAGTGTTAGATTTTAGAGTTTTATTGTACCTAATCTTCCATTTCTTCAATTGCTGCTGTATATGGTCGTCCATAGAACTGCTCGTGGTAAAGTTAGAGGACAGTCTGAACTGTCACCACAGGAAATTTGGTATCTCTAACTCAAACACTAGCGCCACCAACTGTACAAATTTCCACTTGCGTTTATGTTAATAACTTTTGAACTGTAAGGGCTAAAAACAAAAGTCTTTGATCCGCTGTTTCCTTGACTCCAGACTTTTGAGTAATGAACAAATTTGATGAAGAGCACGCCAAAATGAAGGTGAGTCTGTATGTCTGCAACACTGTAGCGTGTTCTGACCAAACTTGGTCTGTGTTATGTCAACCAAATTGGCACAGTGCCACCTAGTGGTCAGGAGACATGGAAATGGACATATTTTGCTTATAATTTCTGAATGATTTGGCACTATTTAGATTCAGTGCATCGTGCCAAGTCATATGATACTCAGTTTTCCTGTATCAGCTATTTTGTGCGTCAGACATTTAGAATTTTGTCATAAAATGCTTTACAAACACATTGGCGTATCATTACAAACTTTAGTATGTGTCCTCAGCACTATGCCTTGATGGTACTCAACACAATTGTTTAATTTATTCCTGGATCCTTTCCAGGCTTAAATTATATTTTAAAATATATTAAAGTAGAAAACAGTTCTTTTAAACTGTAAAATTGTGAAATATTAGAACAGTGGTTTAATCAATTAAACATAGCCTTGGTGCGAATAAGAGAAAACACATTCAGAAGCCAGAAGCTGATCATCAATAAAACCAGATTTGTCCTTTTGGAGAGGGAAACAGCATCAAAAAATGACAGTTAAATCTATTAAGAACAAAAAATGATTACACACCATTTGTAAAATTGTAGCGGGAGGAGGGTTTCAGGCCTTAAATTAAAAGAAGAATTTCTATTTAAATATTTGATAACTATTCTTTATCAAAGAATTGTTAAAGGGATAATTCACCAATAAGCATCACCCTATATCTTGTTCCAGACCAGTATGATGACACCATTTTCATTTTTGGGTGAACTGTTAACTTGAGAATTCCTTATGATTCATGTGCGTGTTTTGTACAGTACAAAAAGAAACGACTCTATTGAAGTTGTTAACCATCCATTGAAGAATATTATATCTGTCAATAACAATTTCTGAGACCACACAATGAAAATAAAAGAAATAAAGGAAATAAATACAGGAAAATAAATGCTGCCGTCATAGTTGTTGCCATTGCAGAGAAAGGAAGCAAGGCCAGTAGTCAGATGGCACCTTCAAAGCTTCATTATTGTCAAGCTGTGTGCCGGCACAGTACAGTGTCTCTTCAAAAACGTCTAAAGTACAGACAACACACCCTGCTCTTCACATAAACCTCCAGGTTACTTAGGCCCTGGCCTGTCCTCGAGTCCCCAAGATTCTCTTTCATTCCGTGTCAGTGAAAGAGAGCCACGTGAATACCATTTAAGGTCCATATAAAGCCTCCAGCTTTTTAAATGTAAATGCTTTTCTGTTGATGGAGCTCTCACATATGTATGAATTGAAAACTGCGAGATGAGGTTTCATTTACGTGTTGCGATCTCATCCTGAACGATGTTACCATGGCAATGAAAATATTTATGATGGCAGGAATGCGTTCTGCAGACCAATCCAAGCTGTATTCAAATCAAGGAACCCTGGCGAAAGCTATCCGTTAACGTTTTCATTCATCTCCATGACTGTTGCGTAACTAGTGCATGATCCTCCAGAAATGTAGTGCTAAACGCAGGCTGAAGGTCCTTTACATGCAGGCCACAAGCAATCACATCATTACCACATGACATAAATTGATTGGCCTCTGCTGACTCTGCAGCCAATGAGATTGCTAGCTCACATTTAAATAGTCTGGTTCACTGTTTTCTAGGTTAGTCCTGCAGTTCCTCTGAAACTTACCACCTCCCCCAGCTCCACCTGCCTAGATCTGCTACATGATTTATGTATTTATATCTTGTTAGATATATGTTATAGATAAAAGATATGTGATCTATTAATGCAGCAGCAGCAGCATACCTTACATGCTCACAGCAGAATGTCTGTGTATCTATTAGCAATAGCAAGTGCATAGTTGCTCTGCAGCAGCAGAGTAGCAGATCTAGTTCGCCAAGACCATATACATTAACACTGACATATTCAATAACGTATTGATATTATTTAGAGATTTTAATTGCAATAACGGTTCCACTTTTTTTCTTTTTTTAGGCTATACTGTATGTACTGTACTGCATGTATATATTTTATATTTTTTATATATAATATAAATATATGTGTGTGTATATGTGTGTCTATATATATGTATCCACATACTATATATACACTCACCTAAAGGATTATTAAGAACACCATACTAATACTGTGTTTGACCCCCTTTCGCCTTCAGAACTGCCTTAATTCTACGTGGCATTGATTCAACAAGGTGCTGAAAGCATTCTTAAGAAATGTTGGCTCATATTGATAGGATAGCATCTTGGAGTTGATGGAGATTTGTGGGATGCACATCCAGGGCACGAAGATCCCGTTCCACCATATCTCAAAGATGCTCTATTGGGTTGAGATCTGGGGACTGTGAACTCATTGTCATGTTCAAGAAACCAATTTGAAATTATTCAAGCTCAGGTAGGCCGTGGTATTTAAACAATGCCCAATTGGCACTAAGGGGCCTAAAGTGTGCCAAGAAAACATCCCCCACACCATTACACCAACACCACCAGACTGCACAGTGGTAACAAGGCATGATGGATCAATGTTCTTATTCTGTTTACGCCACATTCTGACTCTACCATCTGAATGTCTCAACAGAAATCGAGACTCATCATACCAAGCAACATTTTTCTAGTCTTCAACTATCCAATTTTGGTGAGCTTGTGCAAATTGTAGCCTCTTTTTCTTATTTGTGGTGGAGATGAGTGGTACCAGGTGGGGTCTTCTGCTGTTGTAGCCCATCCGCCTCAAGATTGTGCGTGTTGTGGCTTCACAAATGCGTTGCTGCTTACCTCGGTTATAACGAATGGTTATTTCAGTCAAAGTTGCTCTTCTATCAGCTTGAATCAGTCGGCCCATTCTCCTCTGACCTCTTGCATCAACAAGGCATTTTTGCCCACAGGACTGCCGCATACTGGATGTTTTTCCCTTTTCACACCATTCTTTGTAAACCCTATAAATGGTTGTGCGTGAAAATCCCAGTAAACTGAGCAGATTGTGAAATACTCAGACCGGCCTGTCTGGCACCAACAACCATGCCACGCTCAAAATTGCTTAAATCACCTTTCTTTCCCATTCGGACACTCAGTTTTGAGTTCAAGAGATTGTCTTGACCAGGGCAACACCCCTAAATGCAATGAAGCAACTGCCATGTGATTGGTTGATTAGATAATTGCGTTAATGAGAAATTGAACAGGTGTTCCTAATAATTGTATAGGTGAGTGTATGTACAGTATATATGCAAATTCATGATTTGATCAATTTGACAGCGCTAGTGAAAATATAATGTGGTGTATTTAGAATACATCAAAAGCTATGTCTAAAATGTCTAATAGGAACACCGTATTAAGCAAAAATTGATCTTTTAGAGATTCTACACCATGTTTGTTGTCAATGTCCTTGTGAGGTTCTGTCACCACCGTTGCTGATTGAGAGAATGAGAGAGATCGTAACATGGGCCACTCCTCTATTCCATTTGAGGTCTGATTTAAGGCCTGTTGTTTTTATACCCATAAATACCCTGAGTACGGGAGAGCACAATGCTTTATTGGCCAGTGCTGCTCTTCACCGGCAAAGCTTTACAAGGGAATGGGTGTCAAATAAACCTAGTAATATACCGACCTTCCCCATAACTGTTGAGAGGCCATCCTGTGTGCTTTTAATTTATCTCATTCAATGTACTGCGGCAGAACAAATGCTGCTTAAGTGACTGAGAGTGACGGACATGCGCGAGAGATATTCTTGTTCTTCTTTGAAATTGATACATTTCTTAGAAAGTAGAGTGGGTTTGATAATAATCAGAACCATTATGGTGTTTTATTATTAGGTTTTTTTGTCCATTAGAGAGTTATCCTGTTATATATTTTTCTGTTGACATGGGGGAAAAAAACGGGTACTTTTAGCAATATAGCGGGGGAATTATGTATATGATGTAGGCTGTGTTATGATGTTATGAATGATGAATGTGCCTTTCTCCACTGACGTTCTGTTGAAACCGTTTCTAAGGATACTGATTTTTAGAAAGCAAACTAAGATGGCGAACAGGAACATGGTTTGTGTAACATTAGCAACACATTATTAGCTGTTTGAAAATATATCCAAGCAAAAGGCTAATCATATTAATTACCCTTATGTGTCCGACGTTGTAAATTGTGATACCTATGTGCAGCGTTTACTACAGCAAATTTGAGTAAAGTTGAGCGAGTGAGTGGAGGCGGGGGTCATTTGCATATGAATTAATCCATGTATAGTAAATGAAGCAAGGGTGTAGAGTTACATTCGAGCTACCGGTATTTAAAAAAAAAAATATTTTTATTCGCAGGATTTTAATTTTGGTGATGAAAGATGAGTTTAATCAAAATAAAAGCAACACAATTATTGACTACAGGGGGACTTTTCCTTAAAAAAGAGGATTTTTCCCCCCTAATGCTATTTCATGCATTCTGACTTATTACAGTGTTGAATTTGGATTATCATGCTAAACATGGCCAAAAAACAAACAAAAAAAAAAACACCATAATGCCATGATGTATCTCTCTCTCTCTCTCTCTCTCTCTCTCTCTCTCTCTCTCTCTCTCTCTCTCTCTCTCTCTCTCTCTCTCTCTCTCTCTCTCTCTCTCTCTCTCTCTCTCTCTCTCTCTCTCTCTCTCTCTCTCTCTCTCTCTCTCTCTCTCTCTCTCTCTCTCTCTCTCTCTCTCTCTCTGTGTGTGTGTTTGTGTGCTCGTCACTCTTTAGCTCTGCACACTAAGTGCACACCTCCACGAGTTACTCTGTTTTTCAGGAAATAATCGGTACAGCTTATCTTTCTTTTATAAATATGATAAAACTAAAGACTTTTCAGAGATATGAAGGATGCAATACTATAGGTACTCAAGATTAACATGAGATTGGCAGAAGCTGTGTGTTATGTGTCAATTAAAGTAGCCACACTTAAAAAAATTAGCAGTTTCTCTGGATTTATTATTTATGTGTATCTGTTTTGTGTATATATATATATATATATATATATATATATATATATATATATATATATATATATATATATATATATATATATATATTTTAATTTATTCTACAAACTACTGACAACATTTCTTCCAAATTTTTAAATACAAATATTGTAATTTAGAGCATTTATGTGCAGACAATGAGAACTGGTTAAAATAACAGAAAAAAAGAATGCAAATATTGCAAAGAACACAAGTTTATATACATTTTAAACAACACAATACTAATGGTTTTACTTGGGAAGAGTTCAGAAATCAATATTTGGTGGAATAACCCTGATTTCCAATCACAGCTTTCATGCATCTCGGCATGCTATCAGTCAGTCACATTGCTGTTGGGGGAATTTATGCCCCTCCTGGAGAAAAAAAAATCTACCAGCTTGGATTTTTTTAATGGCTGGTGACCTTCTTGATTACATTCCAGAGGTTTTCAGTGGAGTTCAGGTCTAGAGATTGGGCTGGTCATGGCAGGGTCTTGATCTGGTGGCCCCCCATCCACACTTTGATTGTCCTGGCTGTGTGGATTGGAGCATTGTCCTGTGGGAAAAAGAAATCCTTCGAGGAACATTGTCAGAGCAGAAGGAAGCATGTTTTCTCCCAGGGATAACCTTGTACATTTGCTTGAGTCACATGTCCTTCACAAAGGCAGATGCAGACTCCTGGTTATAGCCTTACAGAAGAACCAACAGATCAGTGGTGGCAGAAGTTTGCAGAATAAAAAATAATAATAATAATCTTACATATAAATAATAAATCCAGATAAATATCTCTTATTTTTTAAATATATTATAATATTGTATATTATAATATCATTTTTTATATCATATAATATAATGTCTCCTTTAAATAATATATTGAAATAGAGCAGAAGTGCCAGAGGGAAATCATCCTCTCTAGGAGGGCTTTTCAATATTTTCGATTTTGACAATGGGGTACCTAAACTGATGGTCTCCTAAAGAATCATTTCCACCTCCCTTCTTCTTTTGCATTTCATATCACAAAGTGTCAACACCTTTGGGAAAGGAATCTGAGCAACAAAAGACATTTCGTCAAAATGAGAAACGGCAAAATATGGTGTGACATTTACAGTTACTCTGCTGGTGTCCTGAAAAGCATGTCATTGGGAAAATAGTTGCCCCCTCTGAGGTCAAAGCTGCTTACAGGAAAGATTCCAAAAAAGTTGGGACACTGAACAAATTGTGAATAAAAAGGAATGCAATAATTTGCAAATCTCCTAAACTTATATTTTATTCACAATAGAATATAGATAACATCTCAAATGTTGAAAGTGAGACATTTTGAAATGTCATGGCAAATATTGGCCCATTTTGGATTTCATGAGAGCTACACATTACAAAAAAGTTAGGACAGGTAGCAATACAAGGCCGGAAAAACAACGTGACAAATGCAACATGACAATGCCAGACCACATACTGAATCAATTACAACTTCATAACTGCATAGAAGAAGGATCCGGGTACTGAAATGGCCAGCCTTCAGTCCAGATCTTTCACCCATAGAAAACATTTGGCGCATCATAAAGAGAAAGATGCGACAAAGAAGACATAAGACAGTTGAGCAAATAGAAGCCTGTATTAGACAAGAATGGGACAACATTCCTATTCCTAAACTTGAGCAACTTGTCTCCTCAGTCCCCAGACATTTGCAGACTGTTATAAAAAGAAGAGGCAATGCCACAGAGTGGTACAAATTTTTAAATTTTTTAATCAACTTATTTTCCCCTTTAAATTATATTTTTTCTCAGTTTAAACATGATACGTCATATATGTGGTATTCTGAATAAAATATTGAAATTTGAAACTTCCACATCATTACTATGTCCCAATTGTGTTTGTAATCTTTATATTTTCTATAGAAATTTGACTTTCCAAATCCATGACTTTCCCAGGTCTGGAAATCCATAGGAACCCTTAAGACTTGGCACATCTACTATCATGGTGCAAAGAAATGATTTTACGGAAAGTCACTCTTTGAAGTGCTTCAGCCAGTCGAGCCTAAAATGGGCATTTGTCCTCTCACAATCTGCACATCCTGTAGTCTGACATAATAATTATTCAGATCAAGCGCATTGTATTTTAAATGCTAATTTCACTTCTTGATTCGCCTGCTGCTGGGTTCAGTGCTGCACAGTGTGACACTGATCTAATCTCTAAACGTTATACGGCAGGTTACTTCACATAGCAGCGGGAAACAGATTGCATCAAACATCTGATTGGATGCTAACTTGGTGGCTTAGTTCTCTTTGATTTCAGTGACGACAATGTAAATATGTATCTAACAATACAAGCTGTGATTACAAATGTATGTGCCAATGCACTGGTGCTTTTTTGAGCATGTGGCAAAAACTAAATGTGGCGCTGTAAAATGTTAGCTTGCCATACCTTGATGTCAGGTCATCTACTTGTTTTTCTGGCGGTACTGCAGGTGTATAAGATGTTTTCCCTTTAACATTACGTCAAGGGCAAAAAATAAAATCAAACAGATAAATATGGCCATTTGCAGAATGCAATTTGAAACGAAAGCAAAAACAATTTCAGTCATTTTATGCACGACTGTGCAAGCGCTTGCTCTCTCAACTCAATGGTTACAGTGTGTTTTCTCAAATGAATAGAGTCAGCCTTTAAAATTGGTCTTCCATTAGGTGAAAAGACTGGAGAATAGCAGTTACAACTACTGCAATCAGATCCTCTCCTCCATTTTTGCACGTCGAAGCAGGATGTTGCTTTTCAGACGCAGTTTGCCTCCGTCTTGTGAGTTGGGTAGCTGTCTAGTTTGCCTCGACACATGGAGCTAATTTCAAGACACCCACTGGCATACGGGACACCCTGACCCTGCACGTGAGCCATTCGTGGTATTATGAAACATGTTGTGGTTAAATGTGTCTAGCACAGTTTCCAAGCCACATATAAGCGTTGTAAGAAATAAATATATAGAACAACAGACAAGTAACTGGCCATTTTCTGCCATGACATTATCCTCAAACTCTTCATTTATGTCTCATTATGCAATTGAGATTTCCAATTGTAACCAATGCAGAAATGGTCAAATTGTGAGAGATAATGACATTTTTGTCACAGTTATGAGGGGGGAAAGAAAATTACAGTTGTGAAAAAATTGCAATTGGGATACATAAAGTCGTAATTACACTGTAAACCCAACTGGTCAAAATATTTAATGAAATTAAAATTAAATTGAAATTGAACCAATTTGTTTCATTCAAGTGGTGGTTGATTATGAGATCACTTTTTAAAACTTTAGTTAGTGTGTAATGGTGCTGTTTGAAATTACACAATATCTGCAAAGTTGAAATGCTCAAAGTTCGCTTTTTAAGGACTACAACAAACGGCTGGTAGGGACTACACAAGCTTCCTCCCGGGATAGAGACATCACCTAACCTGAAATTAACATAAAACCCGCCTCCGGGAACACGCAATAAAGGGGGTGAGATTATCATGATAGAATATAAAAATCAATGACTTGAAGATAGTTAACTCCACATCAGCTACATAAATTCATCAACTAACCATTCAGAAACCTCCTGTTGATGTCTTGTCAACGCTTTGAGTCTCTTCATCATTGTCCGACTCCAGTTTAAACATTAAAGGCTGAACAGTTTCATTGCCTGTCTGGATAATGTTATCAGAGCTGCTAATTGGAGTTGTTGAAGCTCCGCCCCATGAGCAGCAGCTCATTTGCATTTAAAGGGAGACACAAAAACGTCACATTTTTGCTCAATTTCAAAAAGTGTCAATTTTAACATGCTATAAAAATTATCAGTGGGTATTTTGAGCTAAAACTTTACACGCACTGGAGAATAGAGTTTCTATTATGTTGGGTTATGGGGGGGGAGGATTTTAGAGAACTGAATTCGGGATTGAGCGCTGTCTGGGAGAATGCTAGCCTAGAAATCTAGACGCACCCTAGCGGCAGCAAATCTAATCTGCCCGCGAGTGTCGAGCTGTATTCGCCTAACTCTTGCCGGGCCAATCACATCGTGTATAGATTCGGTGGGCGGGGCCATAATGATGATGGCCGAGTTGCGTTTGCATGCTTCTAGTAAACACAGAAACTGGTGAACGGCGGCGGTCTTTCGAATCAGCTTTGACCGTGACTCTGGAAGACTTGGAGTTAAGCTTTTAAAACAAAGAACGGCACTGAAGTCATTCTTAAAAAGGGAAGATGTGTTCGGAGTTTTGCCGACCGGATAAGGCGAATGTTTAATCTATCAACAAGCTCTGTTTCACCTTCATTGCTCTGGTTGGTTGTAGCGCTATCCTATCGCGTGCAGAGGGAGTTTAAAAGACAACCGTTTATCCCGCCCCTCGGATTGAGCCCTGTCAATGGTGAGTTTCCAGACCAAACATCTTGATGTGGGTCTGGCTTGTCAGGCTAGGAGAATGCTTCTGCAGTGTCATTCAGTGCGATACCACACTGAGGTCAACTTCACGTCTGACCTAATCTCCTCCACACTCTCTTACATCCCCCCTTCATTAAGTAGTAATTTGATAACAACTTGTGATTGGATGATCATTTTTTGTCACTATTCTCATGTGACAGGAGACTGCTACTTGATCACCTAGTCAATTTAGAAAAGAAGAAATACGGGGCATGATTTTTTCATAAGTCAGGTCACTAAAAATAGAGCTGAAATATGGTACTGTCCGGGGAAAACGTCCATATCTAATCACCCTATATGCCAGGCCAGTAGATGGCGATGTCACTTTATAAAGAAACTCTACGGGGTTTTAGCCTGGGTAAACCCAGACAAATTCCGGCAAATTTAGATTTGCTCTGCAAGTAGTCTGGCAAAGAGCCCATTCGAGTCTATTTATAATCCGTCGAAAACGCTGCACTAATAGAAACGTTGGGGTGGGCTTTACACGATGACGACAGCACAGCGACAATGAAGCAGATTTTGTACATTATGAAGATGGATGCCGCCGTGGAACATCACTCATTCGAATCCGTTATACGTATAATAATGTAAATAAATAAGTAGTGTAAGTTTGTGAGAAACAATTTTCCAAAGACTCTTCAATATTATTTTATTTTCAAAATATTGCAAATCGCGTTCTAATCACAATACAAATGCCTTACAATGGGGGCAAATGCGATCAGAACTCGATGTTTTCTGAACTCGACGGACCGTCGGTCCGAGATGTTTCAGGCGGTCTAAGATGCTATTAGGTTTTCCAAATTTTGCAAAAATGTTGAAAAAGTGGCAGTGGACACCGGCGGCTATTATCATATTTCTTTTACAAGAACGGCAAAAGTTGTCAGAAGCCATTGCGACATCTTCCTCGAAATCCCAAACAGAGAATTGGTGTCTCAGATGATTCTCCGCCGCTCTGCTCCATCATCGTCCGTTGGTTATGCCCCTTTGGAAATAATTTGTCTATGAAGCTTTGCAGACGATAACTCAGTTACTACTGAGAATGGAGGCTAACTGGGTTATAGACGATAATGGTATTGCTCCTAAAGACTTGCACTTTAAAACCTGTTTTCAAAGGTTAGCATTTTCCCGAAACATCATTGTCGTGTAAACAAAAAACGTTCGCATAAAACGTTTTCCGGTTTTAGTTAAAAACGGTGTCGTGTAAACAGCCCCTTGGGTTTAAAGACAATTGCAACACAGTACAATTACACTCTGTATATATGAACTCATTGATTTCAGCTCAGATACGCATGACATCATTATTAGTGGGCGGAGCCTGAGATTTAAGGCCTCAGGCTCCTGACACAAATCCACCAGTATCAAACACATTCGTGGAGGGTCTTTATGCTGCAAGAAATTACATTGAATCTTTTAACTTCACACACGCAAGCAGTTAATTTCCTGTCTCATATGTCCCCTGTCACATAAAGCACATAATATTCAGTATGCGGTGGAGGTGTTTTGGTGCCGTCATATCGGTAATTTATCATGGCCACATTCCTTTCTCTCTCTCTTTTTTTCCCTTCCCCATCATCTCACTCCCACACATCGAAACACTCCCACACATCCAATGTTCCTCAGCAAATGTCTCCTACAGACATTTATTCATGCCAAGCCGTCAATCATCTTCATAATATACAAGACATCACAATATGGACTGTGGAGGTTAATATAATAATGCTCTGTCTGTCAAACGTGCAGATGGAGTGTTTGTTTAACCAGCAGGGGTCAGTGTGGTCTCATACACACACACACACGCACACACACATGCACGTAGAGTACTCTGAGGCAGTCAAAGCCAAACGTGGCCCTCTTAACAGATGCCCTGTGTGAAATAATTCATACCGAAGCCTCATCCAGCACAATGGCCTCCACGTCTCTGCTGAATCTCTGGGTTCAGTGTTGAAGGCGCTCAGAGCTCGTTCTCTCCCTCTACAGCGCATGAGAGCATCGTGTTTAATTCATTCGTGTAACTTTGGCGACTCTTTTGGTTTAACACAAAGAAGGAAACAAAGATGAAATGATATCACAGCACAAGACACAATTAAAAAGTATGTTATGCTTGTTTGCACTATACAACCACTGTTTTGTGAGGGTGGGATGTTTTTTTGGGTGAAAAAACTGAGCATGTTCCAAAAATCTGAGTTCGAAAGTACAAATAAATGTGGTGGAATATGTTGGTGCATAGCTGGATGAAAGTCAAACGACTTGAATGGCCTGTATAAAATCTTGCTTAATCCTAGGCAGGCTTGATGTATGGGGGTAGTTTTGTTGCATTATTCCAAACAAATAGATTGTTATCCACAAATAAATGTAAAGATATTCACAACAATGTAATAAATTCACAAATAAATAGAATGATATCCACAAATATATGGAGGAGTTTCACAAAACATAATTAGATTGACAAATAAATACAATAAATTTTGTGAATAACAAAAAGGTCCACACATTTATTTTTATGTCACAAACACAACTCTCCCTTACATTTATTTGTGAATCGCTTCCTGTGCATTTATTTTCAACAGAAATGCTTTTGATTGGCTACAACACTCAACGCTGTAAACGCATGTTGTCGCTCTCGTGACCCAAATAAGGATCATCATTGTCTCTTCATCTCTCTCCAGAGTAGAATGCCACTGTAAAGACTAGTCGAAGTCTATAAACATAGTGATGAATTATGAAATCAACTTTCCCTTGAGCTTTCGATGTATAAAAGGTCATAATGATATAAGATTATCCTGTAAGTTTCAGAGATGAAAACTTCCTTTTTAGTCAAAGAAAAGCTTTTATTGGCACCAGGCCCAGAAAACGATCGAACTGACAGGGGCATAGATATGACAGCGGAGCTGAAGCTCATTAAATATGCAGATCTTATCCAATCCTAGCCGTGGGCGTTTACTTCCAAGTCTCCAGTGCGTCACGCTCATCAAAACCCAGCGTTCAGGAGAGAGCCTCAAAACCATCATCGTCTAAAGCCGCCCTGAGGATTTCATTGGTCCGAACATTTTCTGTTCGGGCAAAATTACTCCTCTATGGATCGAGTCCAGACCGAACCGCCCGATCTCAAATTTTGTGGGCGGGGCTGTGTTCGGCTGGCATCCAGGCTAGCAAATATGGTGAAAATCCTGTCTATCCTGCTTAATCCTATTTAAACAGATTGACAGTGCGGAGTTGTTTGAACTATTGAGAGCTCTATGGCTCTGATCAGCACAATATGGCCATTATCTAATTGGTTTAAGCAGACAGTGGGTGGAGTCTACCTATTTGTGGATTTGTGTGAATCTATATATCATATCTATGCCCCTGTCAGTTCGATCGTTTTCTGGGCCTGGTGCCAATAAAATCTTTTCTTTGACTAAAAAGGAAGTTTTCATCTCTGAAACTTACAGGATAATCTTATATTATTATGACCTTTTATACATCAAAAGCTCAAGGGAAAGTTGATTTCATAATTCATCACTATGTTTATAGACTTCGACTAGTCTTTACAGTGGCATTCTACTCTGGAGAGAGATGAAGAGACAATGATGATCCTTATTTGGGTCACGAGAGCGACAACATGCGTTTACAGCGTTGAGTGTTGTAGCCAATCAAAAGCATTTCTGTTGAAAATAAATGCACAGGAAGCGATTCACAAATAAATGTTAGGCAGAGTTGTGTTTGTGACATAAAAAAAAAGTGTGGATTTTTTTGTTATTCACAAATATTATTGTATTTATTTGTGAATCAAATGTATTTTTTTGAAACTCCTGCATATATTTTTTGATCTCATTTTATATATTTGTGAATTTATTTAATTTTTGTGAATCTCTTTACATTTATTTGTTGATACCAATCTATTTGTTTGAAATAATGCAACAAAACTACCCCCATATTGGTGGTCTTAAAGGGATAGTTCCCACAAACATTTTTGTCCTAATTTACATAATTTACAGGCAGTTGACAGCCATTGACTTCCATAGAAAATACCATAGAAGTCAATGGCTGCTGTAAACTTTGTGGTCCCCAACATACTTCAAAATATATTTTGTGTTCAACAGAAGAAAGAAACGCATATAGGTTTGGAAAAACTTGAGGGTGAGTAAAGGATGACAGAATATAATTTTTTGAGGGGTGACCTATCCCTTTAACTGGTGTAAGCTCGTCTTCCAGCCTGGTCAAAGTGCCCAAAACTCCTCTCTAAAACTAGCCAACACAGATCAGCCTGACCTAGGTGGAGACCATCAAAGACCTAGCTTAGGCTAGTTTAAGATTGTTTTTCTTCCTTTTTTTCTGCAGGTTGTTAGCAATTAAAACTATTTTACATTATGGTTACATTGTCAGTCAGAATAAATTCTGATTCCTAATGCTTATTCCTGATCTTATTGTGCACAATTCATCAGTACACAATATAAATGATTCAACAAAAAAACAAAACGTCGTTCCTTTTCAGATGATGTTATCATCTCCAGTTCTGGCTCTATGTAATGTCCATTTTTTTTCTTTCAAAATTAATACCAGATGGACAAAATCAGACAGATAAAAATCTGATAACAATAGTTGAATAGAGAATTTATTATGCCTGATGAAGACCTGTCTGGTGGAAATATTATGTTGTTTATTAATATTTTTTTGGAGATGTAATATCAAGTTGCAGACAACACTATTCTTTGTAAAATTGAGTCAGAGTACTACTTTTCTTTGAATATTCACAGTCATTCAAATTTGAATGTGTCTATTTAAGAAGTAAATGGGTTGCAAAGGTGTTTCACGTTGACTATGCACAAAAACATTACAGAAATTGTTTTGTCTGTTTTAAACTTGGCATGGAATTACATTTTTTATAATTACATCTCATTGAACTTATTTTGAACGACTCATTTCATTTAAAACAATACTTCTTAATTTTCAACCAAAATGTTATACCGGGCCGGAAACCTTTTCATCTGATTTCTCCAATCATTTAATCCGCTTAAATCCCGCCCCTTTCTAGCAATCGAGTGAATCGAGTTCACATTCAGCAAACATTGAATTGATGCCCTTTTTCTTTTCTTTTTTTAATAATCTGTTTAACTTGGATGTACGTCCCAATCTGACATAAAAGAGCTGCTATTTTATTGTGACATTTAATATAGCTCATCGAGCATTTAGATTGATTGATTGCTATTGATGCAATGATACCGATCAACAAAATCACTCCTGGAGGTTTTAGATTTTTGAAACAGGTTCAAAGGTGCAAAAATTCTCACCAGAGGAAACAGTCTTTAGTGATGTGTTGTCACCCGGCCATGAAATCCAGCGATCTCTCTCTCTCTCTCTCTCTCTCTCTCTCTCTCTCTCTCTCTCTCTCTCTCTCTCTCTCTCTCTCTCTCTCTCTCTCTCTCTCTCGCTCTCGCTCTCGCACGCTCTCACTTCTCTCGCTCCCTCCCTCTTGGCAAATCTTGGTGGTTAGTGGAGCCTGTACTTCTGCAGACTGGGTGCCAGAATGACAGAGAAAAGTGCCAGCAATCTGGTCTTTCTCAGCCACAACACTAAGAGAGCCATATAATGAGCAACACCGCCATCAAACACCTCCACAGTTTCATCTTAACCACCGTATTATCACATCTGTTTAAATCAGAATTATTACGAATCCTTCATTTGCAAATGCCCTTGACAGAAAATGCTTTTTATTTAATAGTTGCAATTTCCAAGATGGCTGCCAACAAGCCCATCATAGAGATGAATGGAAAGAAAAAAAATCCCCTAAAAATTGGACTATAATAGTTTATACCTGATCATGGTACATTGACTGAAATGAGGTTGAAAGTGGGAAATGTGACACAAGGTTAAGTTGGTTAGCATGACCCAGCCAAACCCTGTTGGTAGAAACCCTAACTACACCTCTTGGGAGCAACAATCTTACTCAGTTGACTGCCATTCACAAATAGCCATTGTAACTGAATAACGGAACAAGCCTCACCCCAATTTGTGATCTTCTACTCTACACTCAAGTATGTACTTTTAAGTAAGTAGTAGGGCACCAATGAATAATATTGTATTGAATTTGTTGTGTAGGCTACTTTTTGAGTTTGCATGTAAATATTAGCATCTAGCAAACATGTACATTCTGTGACAGCTTTAGTTTTACATTCCTCACCATGTTCTAACTATTTAACTAAAATGTTGACAGAAATCCATCACAAATGAGCAATATTAGAAAATATTATTAACACTACACCACTGATGCGAAAGTGTGAAAAGGCTAATAGCTAACAACACTGTACTATAGATGAGGTGTTGGGCTAATATTGCAACATTTCACACTCCGAATAAGGAGGTGTGAGATGTTAACAACACCTTGCTCTCATGATGAGGAATTTGGGCTTATATTGCACCTCGAAAATCCACCGGAAATTGAACACACTGGGCACCTGTGATTTGATATGCATTAATCTTGTATATTATTTAAAAATGTGTTGTATGCAAACTGGGATGTGGGCATGGGTTTTCAGAAGCTAGCTCCTTTGGAATACAGGTGTTGCAGCCACTTTTTTCAAGGGTGGTATCAAAACGATTTAATAGGAATCTTCATTCAGGAGTTTGATGTAAGAGCGAAAAAGTTCCCCTTACAGATTTCCCTTGTCCTCATGATGGAACAATTATCAGTTATCGCACCTTGACTTTAACCCTTAAGCGCATACCTTGGGTCTTTAGTGAACCGGGATGTCATTCACTACCATCCTCCTCATTCATTTTTTTAAAGTCAGATATCAACCTTCTTTGTATTCCTCAATCATTTCATTATAAACAATATAACAAGAAAAAACATGCATAAAAGAATGCCGGTTTTTCAATCATTCTTTTGTAAAAAAAATGCTAACGACCCAAAGTGTGTAACAGTGCAAGTATATTTTTTCTGTATAAGTATATTATGCATGTATATTAGGTGCAATTCGCCTTTATTATTTTATTCCACAGGGTGCAGTGTCTGATCTGATACACACTGATGAAGTGACGTTTCACTCATAGTTACCGCAGGCAGTAAACAAAACAATAGGAAGAATCATCTGCAAAACTTAAAATGGCTCAGTGATTTACTGAAGAGCAAGTGCTGAACACAATCAAATATTAGTGTGAAGAATCAGGTGAAGAAGCTGTTAAAATATTAACAGCTCAAAATATTGATTTTGAAGAATATGTTTGAGATGGCGAATATGAGCCAGATGCTGAATGGACTGGGAAATGAGATCTGACAAGAAGAGGCATGACTGTATAAAACATCTACTCAAACTGAACCCTTCCAAGCTCTAAAAGGTAACAAAATAAGCTTTATTTAATTCTTATGTAATTGTTTCTCTAACATCAGGAGAGTTTTATATTATCTTGACAGGTAGTGATCCATCCGTGTTAGATATAGATCCGGGTCACTAAAGACCTTTTGTAATTTACACAGAGATAATAACGATATCAAAAACTTGCACTTTCAAAAAAAGTTTGTGTTTTGAGGCCCCTAAAACGCTGCTGTTGTGTAAATAAATGGCCAAAAGGCATAAAAAAAGTTTTCAGTATTTGGTTGAAAATGGAGTTGTGTAAATGACCCTTAAGTTAGGCATTGGATTGTTTTCAGCTGTGGAATTGAGACTAATGACCAGGTGCATAGTCATTGAAATCCAATACCAATCTCTCCAGCAGAGCGTCTCCCACGATGCCTTATGAAATAAACAACAAAAATAAGTTGTTATGTGCAACCCTGACCTATCCTTGTAAAATGTGGATTTGCTCCCTGACTACTCGATGGATGTTCTCTCAGTACTGTGCAGATGGGGTTAGTCTGATCCGCAAGGAGTTAGATGCTTGGTGGACGTGAGGTTGTGACCATGTCATTCTCCTGTCTGCTTGGATTGTTTAACCAGATGCTTGTTCTGGTGTCGTCTAGACGGGCGGTAAGGGAAAAGGGTGAAGAGGAAGTGCACATCAAACCAGAGGAAATCAATGCCGTTCCTTCTTGCCAAGAGTCTTGAGAATGAGTAAGATTAGTTTAATTGGCTAACGATCCAAAAGCCCAGGCTAGAGTCTAATCCTCCGCGAGCGGCCTGAGCCTCGGCTGGATCTGGCCTCCAGATCCGGAAGCAGAGCAAAGGAAAGAGACTTCCAAATCAAAGTCTCTCAGACAGGCTAATGCTGTTAGCATCAATAGCATCCGCTGAGAGACTTTAATGCCATGGGGGTTGACAGTAAACTTGAGTAGAGTTGAGTTAACGCTCTTTGTTTGGTTATGTAAGGCTGAAATTATGCATTTTATGTTTGTAAACTATTCATTTAAGATAATATTTGTAAAGACTTGCATGACTAATAGAAAATGTAAGGGATAATGTACAGCCATCCCTAAAGGAGTTTATTTTGCATTAATGACCGGCTGGCTGTTCATTATCCTGCTCATTACACAGCTACTTGCCAAAGAAATAAATACACGGACATGAAATATTGATTTTGAGTTGAAGTTATTTTATTAGCTTTGTAAATTAGCTCAAAGCTATTGCTAAGAAAAATAGTCCAGAAAACTAATCAACCTAGAACCAGACGAACACACTATCAATCTGTATTGTTGTTCTGCATGGCATGGACTAGCTAAATGTGCAATCGTGTTAGGCAAAATATTGCAGACAAAAAAGGACATTGTCTATTGTCCGTTAAGTGATGTACACAGGCGTCACTTTCAATCTGCTGTGAAATCTGTACCCTCACATGAAATTGAGATTCTTGTTAGTTTGTTGTCCTTTCAATGAGTGTTTTCATTTTTGGCAATTTAAAAATGAATATATTTCAATTAATGCTGGCCACTGAGGTTTTTTATTACATTTGGTGGTAACTGTTTAGTGTAATTATTCTAGCTTGATATCAAGCGGCAACCTTCTGGTCTCTCTTGAAGCTGACATGGAAGTGACTTGAACTGCAATTCATCGACTGGCAGATAAAAACAGCCTTCAAAAGGGGCAATCCGATAGACCCCCGTTGTTAAAATTGGCAACTTTACAACATAATTTTTTTTACAGCCTGGTACAAAAAGTGGTTTTGGTCTATACGGCTAAGTGATTGCCCTTTATGACAGCTGTGGGGGGGGGTGATTTTTTTTCTAACTCATCCGTTTAAATTATATTAAGCCTTAAAGTTCTGCATTATTGAGGGCGTGGCCACTTGAGTTGACAGGTGGATTACCACTGCTGTCACTACTAGCCGTTTGTCCTGCCTCTTTGCTAAATTTTGGTTACCAAGATGGCGCCCACTTTGGGTTCCAAAAAATCTTTTCAGAAACCCACGTGTGACGTCACTGTTTTATACAGTCAATGATAGATATACAGGTAGGCCGCAGATATAATAATATCCAGTTCAAAAAATATTTGCTGCGATTTATCAACGAACATTAAGTATTCCAGAGAGCCACGGAACAATCCCATTCAAATTCTAACCACCAGTAATGATGTCATTGTGATATTTGCATACTGGATTGTGATTGAAAGTCCATTCACTGCTTATTTGAGTTTTCTTTTCATTACCTACATATAAGGGTACATATGCATTCTTTTGCAGGGCTCTTACACCAAACCTGCATTTTTATTACCTATAAACTTAACACATAATACGCATATGCATATTGTCGCCGTTTCCACAGATTCACCTTTTTGTAACAGGGAGACGATATCGTTGCACTTTGCACTTTGAATCTGTTTTCAACAGTTTGTGTTTTAAGGACCCCAAAATGCCATTGTCATGTAAATGATGTCACATGCCTGTCCTGTCTTGTGTGCACATGTGGGTTTTGTCATGTCTCCGGTCTACTGTCAACCCCGCCCTTCTTGTTATCTTATTATTGGTTAATTTGCCCCACCTGTTCTCCCTCATTATCTGCCTTGTTGGTTCCCTTTATATCTCCTTGTGTTTGTCAGTCTGTGTTGGATCCTTGTGTAATGTCTGCGTCTTCCGTCCTCCCCGTGATTCTGTTGGTTTGTTTAAGTTTGTATTTATATTATTCTATTATGTGTTTTTCCCCTCGTGGGTTTTGTTTTGAGTTTATGTTTTATTTTATAATAAATTATCATTTTCTGCACTTGAGTCCTCGCACCCTTTTCCCTTGTCTGTGACGTGACAGAAGGATCCAACCATACAATGAGGACTCAGCAGAGAAGTTCTCCCTCGGTGCCAGTCCCGGGGGTCCAGAGTCCGGGAATCCCGAGTCCAGACATGGCCTGGAGGGCTGTTATGGGAGGCTTTGTGGTGGCAGTCCTGCATGCTTGGGAGAAGCACAGGGTGTCATCCACAACTCCGGTGGTCCCAGTTCCGGTGGATCGTGTTCCGGTGGTCCCAGTTCCGGTGGTCCCTGTGCCGGTGGATCGTGTTCCGGTGGATCGTGTTCCGGTGGTCCCTGTGCCGGTGGATCGTGTTCCGGTGGTCCCTGTGCCGGTGGATCGTGTTCCGGTGGTCCCTGTGCCGGTGGATCGTTTTCCGGTGGTCCCTGTGCCGGTGGACTCCGTTCCGGTGGTCCCGAGTCCGGAAACGGCCTGGAGGGCTGTGATGGGATGCTTTGTGGTGGCAGTCCTGCATGCGTGGAAGGAGCACAGGGCTTTATCCGAAGCCCCGGAGGCAGTTCCGGTGGTCCCAGTTCCGGCGGATCGTGTTCCGGTGGTCCCTGTGCCGGTCGATCGTGTTCCGGTGGTCCCTGTGCCGGTGGACTCCGTTCCGGTGGTCCCGAGTCCGGAAACGGCCTGGAGGGCTGTGATGGGATGCTTTGTGGTGGCAGTCCTGCATGCGTGGAAGGAGCACAGGGCTTTATCCGAAGCCCCGGAGGCAGTTCCGGTGGTCCCAGTTCCGGTGGATCGTGTGCCGGTGGTCTCAGTTCCGGTGAATCGTGTTCCGGTGGTCCCTGTGCCGGTGGATCGTGTTCCGGTGGTCCCAGTTCCGGCAGATCATGTTCCGGTGGTCCCAATGCCAGCAGATCGTATTCCGGTGGTCCCAGTGCCGGTGGATACTGCTGGACTGGAGAAGTTTCCCCAACGCCCTGCCTGCGCCGCTGAGGCGTCCTGCTCTCCGTGCGCCGCTGAGGCGTCCTGCTCTCCGTGCGCCGCTGAGGCGTCCTGCTCTCCGTGCGCCGCTGAGGCGTCCTGCTCTCCGTGCGCCGCTGAGGCGTCCTGCTCTCCGTGCGCCGCTGAGGCGTCCTGCTCTCCGTGCGCCGCTGAGGCGTCCTGCTCTCCGTGCGCCGCTGAGGCGTCCTGCTCTCCGTGCGCCGCTGAGGCGCCCTGCTCTCCCTGCGCCGCTGAGGCGCCCTGCTCTCCCTGCGCCGCTGAGGCGCCCTGCTCTCCCTGCGCCGCTGAGGCGCCCTGCTCTCCCTGCGCCGCTGAGGCGCCCTGCTCTCCGTGCGCCGCTGAGGCGCCCTGCTCTCCGTGCGCCGCTGAGGCGCCCTGCTCTCCGTGCGCCGCTGAGGCGCCCTGCTCTCCGTGCGCCGCTGAGGCGCCCTGCTCTCCGTGCGCCGCTGAGGCGCCCTGCTCTCCGTGCGCCGCTGAGGCGCCCTGCTCTCCGTGCGCCGCTGAGGCGCCCTGCTCTCCGTGCGCCGCTGAGGCGCCCTGCTCTCCGTGCGCCGCTGAGGCGCCCTGCTCTCCGTGCGCCGCTGAGGCGCCCTGCTCTCCGTGCGCCGCTGAGGCGCCCTGCTCTCCGTGCGCCGCTGAGGCGTCCTGCTCTCCGTGCGCCGCTGAGGCGTCCTGCTCTCCGTGCGCCGCTGAGGCGTCCTGCTCTCCGTGCGCCGCTGAGGCGTCCTGCTCTCCGTGCGCCGCTGAGGCGTCCTGCTCTCCGTGCGCCGCTGAGGCGTCCTGCTCTCCGTGCGCCGCTGAGGCGTCCTGCTCTCCGTGCGCCGCTGAGGCGTCCTGCTCTCACCGCTCCTCCCTGGCACCCCCTGCACTCACCGCGCCACCCAGGAGTCCTGCTCTCACCGCGCCGCCCTGGCCGCCTGAACTCTGCGGGCCGCCTGAACTCGGCGGGCCGTCCTGGCCATTCGAACTTTGTGTGCCACCGTGGCCTCTTGAACTTTTTGTTTTCCTTGTCCCTCCCTTGTTTACCCCTCCCTTGTCTGTTTCTTCCTGGTCTGTCCCTCCCATGCCCCCCTGGTCAGTCCCTCCCGTGCCCCCCTGGTCAGTCCCTCCCGTGCCCCCCTGGTCTGTCCCTCCCGTCCCGCCCTGGTCTGTCCCTCCCGTCCCGCCCTGGTCTGTCCCTCCCGTGCCCCCCTGGTCTGTCCCTCCCGTCCCGCCCTGGTCTGTCCCTCCCGTCCCGCCCTGGTCTGTCCCTCCCGTCCCGCCCTGGTGTGTCCCTCCCGTCCCCCCTGGTCTGTCCCGCCCGTCCCTAGTGGAGCGTCTGGTAGCCGCTCCTTAAGGAGGGGGTAATGTCACATGCCTGTCCTGTCTTGTGTGCACATGTGGGTTTTGTCATGTCTCCGGTCTACTGTCAACCCCGCCCTTCTTGTTATCTTATTATTGGTTAATTTGCCCCACCTGTTCTCCCTCATTATCTGCCTTGTTGGTTCCCTTTATATCTCCTTGTGTTTGTCAGTCTGTGTTGGATCCTTGTGTAATGTCTGCGTCTTCCGTCCTCCCCGTGATTCTGTTGGTTTGTTTAAGTTTGTATTTATATTATTCTATTATGTGTTTTTCCCCTCGTGGGTTTTGTTTTGAGTTTATGTTTTATTTTATAATAAATTATCATTTTCTGCACTTGAGTCCTCGCACCCTTTTCCCTTGTCTGTGACGTGACAAATGAACCGCCAAAACGCTTAAAAAGTTTTCCGTGTTTAGTTGAAAACGGTGTCATGTAAACGGCCCCTAAGGGTGCAGTAACATTTACATTTGCACGGTGAGCTTTAGTGTATGAAATTGCAAACTGAATGGGGAATATGCATCGGATTCAAGTTTGTTAAAGGGTTAATTTACCAAAAAATGAAATTTGTCATTAATGACTCGCCCTAATGTGCATACACATAGATACGCTGTCGGACTAAATATAACATATCTTAAACTATGTTCCGAAGATGAACAGAGGTCTTACGGGTGTGGAACGACATTAGGGTGAGGCATTAATGACATCAAATTCATTTTTGGGTGAACTAACCCTTTAAACATTGACCAACATAAGGCTGCTTAGTTTGACAGTGACCTGGGAGGCCACTTATAATGCATGGACAATGGACCTTCTTTGCCCACTACCATTTTCTAATGTGACCATGAAAGAAAAATGGACAATTCTTGTTTATTTTTTATTTAAATATTGCTGTATTTACTATAAATAATTTATTAGGGGTGTAAAAATGTATGTGTTAACGCAAATTTATTTTAACGGGACTAAAAAAAACGGGAAACATTTTCTGTTTGATCCGTAGCATAGCCCGTAGTTGGAGAAATTGAGATACGCCATAGATGTAATGGATGCAGCAGAAATAGGGAAAGATAAGGGTTAACATTAATATTAATATTCTAAACCTATAGTAAAGTTATTGCCTACAAGCTACCATCATTTCTGTTTAACTTTTATTAGACTCCAGTTTGAAAGAATAGTTTGCTTTTACACTGAGCACATTCTCTGCAGTCCGAGCACGATGTATGAATACACTGCAGCTCACTCTCGCTCATGTCTGAGGTAAATCATTAACACCATCACCACTTACAGTACATGTGTTTTATTGAACTAAATACATTACAATCGGCTAAAACGAATACGCAGGTTACTTTTCTGAACAAGAGCGCTCCCGAGTCCATGTTTCTCACACTGTTCCTCCTCCAGGTATGTTGTTGTACTGGTGCGCTATCAGGTCCACATGACGGCTTTCACATTACCACTTTCATATTAACTGTGCCCTGTTCTGAACTAAACTGCCAGTGTAAAAATCCCTTTATTTATATTCTTAAAATGAGAGAAATCTCTGCTTATTCTGAATTTTTAAGCTTAGAGACATGAAGAAGTTCTTTGATAAACATCTTTGACCTTTGATACATGTCTAGTCTTCATGCTGTATTATTGAATAAGTATGGTTGCACTAATAATAAACGTAAATTTACATAAAGCATGCATATTTGTCCATACCCATGTTGATTAGAGTATAAAAAACGTAATTTAAACTTAATTTAAGAGAAATTTTCAACTGATAAAAATGTATGATTAAGTTGCGATTAATCGTGAGTTAACTGACGACAATTGCGCGATTAAACACGATTAAATATATTAATCGATTGACAGCCCTATTATTTATCTGTACATCATTTTTTTAATGAATGTCCATCTCATAATCTTTATTCAAAATACCTCCCTCTCCTTCCTGCATCAACTTCTCTTGTCTTCTCTGATGGCGTGTTTACTGCCGTGAGGGCGGGGCAACCTGTCTCTTAAATGAGGTCGGCCAATAGCAAACCACAACCATCCAATCAGTTCCAAATGGACAAAATCAAGTCCTACATTTTTTCTTGTTTGAGAAGCCATTTCACTGGTATTTACATCGCGACATGAAGGAAAATGTAGGTTTCATGCACACTTTGAGTAAAGTACTCGCAAAGAAAAAACAACCTTGTGGATTATGCATTCAAAAAATGAGTCATATTTCGGAAGTCTGCATTTTTTCATAAATTTGAAGATTTGTTAACACGCTCTTTGCAAAATGACGAAACTGATGCTGTATGGTATGTCTGATTCCCAAACATCTGTACATTATTTGGAAGTGGATCCAATTAGTGGATGGCATGTTTGGTTAGATCAAAACGAATCCCGTTGTGACTGCTTCGTTAGTGCTGTTCATCTGAATAAGTGTTTGAACCCTGGTTCGCAACCATCCTGGTCCGTTTCCAAACTAACTCTGGTGCGGTTCAAATCAATATGATTGCAACACGGACCAAAGACACGTAAACAAACCAAAAGCAGGAAATGATGCCACAAAATGTGACCCTAAATGGACAGAAAATCTTCGTTTGTGGTTCACATCGATCTACAAGTGTGAACACACCCTTAGTTGTGATGGATCTTTTTGTGGCTTCTCCACCAAATTCGAACGTTGCTGGAGTTCTTTCCTATGGCTAGATTTTCAATACATTTGCCCTGACCTCAAAAAAAGAAAAAAGAAAGAAAAAAGTTAAGACTATTAGGACGTTTTGCTATATAAATATACTTTACATTGAGTTCCTTCCTGAGGCTTGAAAAAAACATCAAGGCGACAGGCGAGTGATGTTTGAAAATACATTTAAAAATACCAAGTAACTTATGCTGAGACTCCAGACTGGCAGATAAGGCTGTTTGGCCAAGCGTGCCTTAGCTGGGGAGGGATTTTGGGCATCTTGTCAGGAAGTCTTAGGGAAGCATTTCCTCTTTTCATATTTCAGCTGAATGCAGTGTAGACTGTATGTGCCGGGTAGGGAACATATAAAGAGGCTTGCTCGGAGCTACAGCCTTTATGTGACCAAAGCTTTCAAAGGAAGAAGGTTGCTTACTGCACTAGGGTTTAATGGTACCCTGCTCTCTCCCTCTTTCCCGCACTCTCTCTCACTCTACTTTTCTTTCTTCTTTCTTTCTACTTAATCATGCCTTTACTTTTTATCTCTTAGCAAACCAAACCACACAATCACACACAGTATGGGCCCTCGCGCACACACATGCGGGCCACGCACACTAATGTTTGGCTTTGATGTACCTATCTTGCTGTTTGACTGAGAGAGCAGGAGTTGGGGGGAATGTAGATGCTGGTGGCTGGGAGGTTTCTGCGCATTATCGAGTCCTCTCAGGGAGCATCCTGGACGAGGAGAGCTGGAGATTGAGAGAAAGACTTCAACCGGCTGCTGCCAAGATGAGTTCCCTCTCTACCCGATTTAATATTCAAGGTTCCCTCTCTTTCTCTCCAATGCATTTCAGTGATTTTTACAGTTGATAATAATAATTATTAGATAATGATTATTAGCTATTTCATGTTGAGCACATGTAGAAATATTTCTTACAATTTACCCCCAGAAATTATAGATTTTTTCAGACAATCATAATTATTTATTCATCCTAAATTAAGATTGTATTTATTTACACAATTATAAATAATTACTTAATCATAATTATCAGATAAGGGTAACTTTAAACAATTTCTAGCTGAGCACATGTAAAAATTATCATATTCCAGATGATAATAATTATGAGATAAGGATTAGGATACACTGTGGGCAAAAAAACTATTTAGTCACCCACCAATTGTGCAAGTTTTCCCACTTGAAAAGATGAAAGAGGCCTGTCATTTTCATCATGGGTACACTTCAAAAATGAGAAAAAAATCCAGAAAATCACATTTTCATAGATTTTATTTGCAAATTATGGTGGAAAATACACTCTAAAAAATGCTGGGTTAAAAACAACCCAAGTTGGGTTGAAAATGCACCAACCCAACAATTGAGTTGTTTTAACCCAGTGGTTGAGTTGTTTTAACCCAGTGGTTGAGTTGTTTTAACCCAATGGTTGAGTTGTTTTAACCCAGTGGTTGAGTTGTTTTAACCCAGTGGTTGGGTTAAATGTTGCTTAAGACAACCCAATTGCTGGGTAAGAACAACTCAACCATTGGGTAAAAACAACCCAATTGTTGGGTTGGTGCATTTTCAACCCAACTTGGGTTGTTTTTAACCCAGCATTTTTTAGAGTGTATGTATTTGGTCAATAACAAAAGTTCATCTCAATACTTTGTTATATACCCTTTGTTGGTAATGACAGAGGTCAAACGTTTTCTGTAAGTCACCACGAGGTTTTTACACAAGGTTTTCCTCTAGAGCAGTGATGTTTTGGGGCTGTCACTGGGCAACTCCCTCCAAAGATTTTCTATGGGGTTGAGATCTGGAGACTAGCTAGGCCACTCCAGGACCTTGAAATCCTTCTTTCGAAGCCCCTCCTTCGTTGCCCGGGCGGTGTGTTTGGGATCATTGTCATGCTGAAACACGTAGCCATGTTTCATTTTCAATTCCCTTGCTTATGGAAGGAGGTTTTTACTCAAAATTTCCCAATACATGGCCCCATTCATTCTTTTCCTTTTCACGGATTGGTCATCCTGGTCCTTTTGCAGAAAAAAGCCCCAAAGCATGATGTTTCCACCCCCATGCTTCACTGTAGGTATGGTGCAACTCTGCATTCTTTCTTCTCCAAACACTACAAGTTGAGGTTTTACCAAAAAGTTATATTTTAGTTTCATATGACATTCTCCCAATCCTCTTCTGGATCATCCTAATGCTTTCTAGCAAACTTCAGATGGGCCTGCACATGTACTGGTTTAAGCAGGGGGACACGTCTGGCACTGCAGGATTTGAGTCCCTAGCGGTGTAGTGTGTTACTGATGGTAGCCTTTGTTACTTTGCTCCCAGCTCTCTGCAGGTTATTCACTAGGTCCCCCTCGTGTGGTTCTGGGATTTTTGCTCACCATTCTTGTGATCATTTTGACCCCACAGGGTGTGATCTAGCATTGAGCCCTAGATCGAGGGAAATTATCAGTGGTCTTTTATGTCTTCCATTTTCTAATAATTGCTTGATTACTTCACACCAAGCTGCTTTTTTATTGCAGATTCAGTCTTCCTAGCTTGGTGCAGGTCTACAATTTTGTTTCTGATGTCCTTTGACAGATCTTTGGTCTTGGCCATAGTGGAGTTTGGAGTTTGACTGTAATGTTGTCCACCATAATTTGCAAATAAATTCTATAAAAATCAGACAATGTGAAATTCTGGACTTTTTTTCTAATTCTGATGAAAATTTCAGGCCTCTCTCATCTTTTTAAGTGAGAGAACTTGCACAATTGGTGGCCGACTAAATACTTTTTTGACCCATTGTATTTAACTCTTATAAAAAATATAATTATATAAATTACCTATTTAAAACAAGATGTTATTATTTTTCATGACTTTTCCAGTCGATTACAATTATCAGATAAGGATTGTTTTTACAATTTCTAGATAAGTACATGTAGAAAAAATTATTAGGATTGTGTTCAATCAACTTTTATTTAAAGACGATTTCTATCTGAGCATGTAAAAAAAATCCTAAATCAAGATTATAGAAATGTATTAAGCACAAATGTATTAATTACTATGACTTATTCAGTCAGTCATAAATAATTATCAGATAATGATTTTTAACAATTTCTAACTGAGCACGTGTAGAAAAATGTGTTTTATTTTTTAATTATTAAATTATTTTAAGCTGAGCACATAAAAAAAATCCTAAATAAAGATTTCTGAAATTTCAATAACCTTTTTTAAGCAAGATTTGATTCATTTCCATTACGTATCTAGTCATCATTATCAGACAAAGATTTTAAGCACATGATCTAGCTAAGCAAATGTAGAATCATTAAAATGTACTTTTTTTTTAATTAAAATTTCTAGCATAATACAATTACTAGCTAATACAATATTTTATAGCTGAGTATACAACAAAATGCTAATTTTAGAAATGGCAGTGCCTTTTCTGTGTATTTGTTTGTTTGTTTATTTGCATGTCTTTTCCAGGCCTGAATTTTAACTACAATAATCCATTTGAACTAGCTCTGCTGCATCACATTTAAAATAAATGTATTTATACATTTTATTTTTTACATCATAATCATGCATCCTTTTGACATAAGTCAAAATAGGAGGACAACACTGTAAATACAAAACAAACCCAACAAAAAACAAGAAGAGAAAACCAACAACAAAGTAGGTTATGTGTTGGTTATAGGTTGTGTTGTGCATGTGTGTATCTCCATCTTGTATGTATCTTACTATATATGTAAAGCAGAGTGTTTGAAGAAGGAGAAAAGCTGTTTGAGATGGTATGGATTAGGGGGGCACTAGAGTGGAACAGCATGGCACATTCAGTCAGGGCACTGTATTTCAATGTAAAGACTGGTTTGGATTTGGTTTGCGGTTCGCCCTCTTCCCTCCCGTGGAGAGCTGGCCCACTATTCTCCATCAAAACCCCCCAAACCCTGAGGAGCTAGGGAGTCAGTTTATTAGGGAGTTAGTCTGGTTCCAGTGTCATTATGTGGCCCAATCCATCCACTTATGCCTATTATTGATTGTGCTTTATCCACAAAAAAAATATTTTGGCCATTTTTGCATTAGCTCATTTGCATAAGTATGTGAATCGTGTGCTAAAACAACACCATACGTGCCAATAAACAACCTTATCTGCCGTTTTTTTCTTTTTAAATCTGCATTGGTCTTTTTATATCTGTCTTGGCAAAGACAACTGAATCTCAGATGATTTACTTTTTTTTTATTGTTGAGCCAAAGGAACTAAAACGCATGCACGTGAGGCTCAAGATGCTATTCATCTGAGTGGAAAAGGAAAACAAATCCTCACGCCAGCTGCCGTTATCAGTGAAAAAGGATTAGAAATGGCTGAAGTTAGTATGCAACAATATGCATACGTCACAGCACATACTTCACTGCGTCCTTGGGTTTTGCCGGGGGTCGTGATCTCATTCCTATGGTTTCATAAGCAAATCCTCTCTCGCAAACGGTAGCGACGTGCCTGATTTATTTGTCGAGTTTTGTAGGACGCAGGAAAAGCTCAGGTGAAGGATGAGAGCAGGGATCTTTAACCAACGCGGCGGACAGCACAATAACTCAGTATGATTGATTTATGCGTGTGCTGTTTAGAGTTCTGTTTAAAATCTGCACTATTACACTTACCTTTGGCTCTCCCAAAGGAGCAAACCATGCATTTTCATGTTTACAGAGCGGAGGATAGAAGTTAGATCATCGCAGGCTGTATCGCACTGGCTTTAATGGGATGTGTTGGGTAGCTATTCTGGAACAAGTGGGCAGGAAAAGTGGAACTATTAGAATTTTATAAACGAGGTTCTCCGGGCTGCTTTTAATAGTGCCATATTCAATATTCACCCCGTTTCTAGTATATTACATTTATATTTCTAACCTCATTGTCTAAATATTTTGTTGCTTTAAGTATAAACTTCATTGCATTTTGTTACAATTAAACTATTAGCGACAAATACATTTTTTTTTATTAAAACATTTTTTATTTAAATTTTAATATTTTTGCTGGATAAGAGGACAAAAATGCTGTGGAAAAAGATATTTTGTGGTGCAGGGTTTTCAGATGGAGAATGGCAGAGGACCTAAAAGGTCCAGCAGGTTTTGTTTTCCAAGAATGTTTGGTGTAGGAGGACCGTTCTATCCCAGAATGCTCTGCTGTCATCATACCCCTCTGGTTAAGAATGTGAAGTGACATTGTGAAAGATAAGGTATGAATTTAATGACTCTGTCCATCATCAGCTGGCACTTTGTTGGATTTTTATGAGCTTATTTTGGGGAATTGATGGCCTGGATATGAAATTCTCCATGTTTTTATATGAAAGTACATGAATACCTGGAGCTTTTTTTTCGTTTTCTTTTTTTTATTCAGAATCGAGTTTATAGGACTGAAATGAATGTCTATGTTCGGTTAAGCATACTTATATATTACAAAAATACTAAATAACCATAGCTATATTTTTTATAATTTAAAATCTATTTTTATTTACCACGTAAATAAATTAAATATAAATATATTTGCTATTTTATTAACTTTTTCACAGGTAAATCAATGACAATAAATAAATCAATTTCAAGTGTAATTTATGGGATTTTTTGTAAAAGCTATAACATTAATAATACTGGTTTCAAAGTTATATACTATATTGCCAAAAGTATTGGGACACCCCTCCAAATCACTGAAATCAGGTGTTCCAATCACTTTCATGGCCACAGGTATATAAAATCAAGCCCCTAGGCATGCAGACGCTCCTACAAACATTTGTGAAAGAATGGGTCGCTCTCAGGAGCTTAGTGAATTCAAGCATGGTACCGTGATAGGTTGCCGTGCAATAAGTCCATTTGGGAAATTTCCTCACTACTTAATATTCTACGCTCAACTGTTAGTGGTATTATAACAAATTGGAAGCAATTGGGAACAATAACAAATCAGCCATGAAGTGTTAAGCCACGTAAAATCACAGATCGGGGTCAGCACATGCTGAGGCGCACAGTGTGTAGATGTCTCCAAGTTTCTCAAGAGTCAATAGCTACAGACCTCCAAACTTTGTGTGACCTTCAGGTTAGCTCAAGAACAGTGCGTAGAGAGCTTCATGGAATGGGTTTCCACGGCCGAGCAGCTGCATCCAACCCTTACATCACCAGGTGCAATGCAAAGCGTTGGATGCAGTGGTGTAAAGCACACCGCCACTGGGTTCTAGAGCAGTGGAGACGTGTTCTCTTGAGTGACCAATCACACTTCTGAGTCTGGCAATCAGATGGATGAGTCTGGGTTTGACGGTTGCCAGGAGAACGACACTTGCCTGACTTCATTGTGCTTAACGTGTAAAGTTTGGTGGAGGGGGGATTATGGTTGGTGTTGTTTTTGGTTTGTGTTATGGTTTGTTGATTGTTGTTCTTGGCCCCTTAGTTCCAGTGGGAAAAACCCCCTCTTAATTCTTTAGCATACCAAGACATTTTGGACAATTTCATGCTCCTAACTTTGTGGGAACTTCCTGTTCCAACATGACTGACCACGAGTGCAGAAACTGTGTGTTTCAATAGATAATACAAGGATCTTAGTAAACATCTAAGATTTGAATTCTGTAAGATTTGGCCCATATATACATTATGGTAACACTTTATTTTAAGGTTCAGTTATTAACTATTTACTAGTTGCTTATTAGCATGCATATTACTAGGATATTGGCTGTTTATTAGAACTTATAAAGCACATATTAATGTCTATTCTGCACAAACTTATTCTACACCACTTAATCTTACCCAATGCTTAAACTTAAATGCTACAAAATCTACCTTACTAACTATTAATAAGCAGTAAATTATGAGTTTATTGAGGCAAAAGTCGTAGTTAATAGTGAATATGTGTTCCCTATCTAAAGTGTTACCTACATTGGTATAGTAAATGAATACATGATTATAGGCAGTATAATAATTATAGTTGTAACACACACACACACACACACACACACACACATGTTGGTCTATGTGGTTTACAGGGACTCTCCATAGGCGTAATGGTTTTTATACTGTACAAACCGTATTTTCTATCCCCTTACACTGCCCCTGCCCCTAAACCTACCCATCACAGGAAACAATATGCATTTTTACTTTCTCAAAAAAACATCATTTAGTATGTTTTTAAGGCCATTTGAATTATGGGGACATTTGATATGTCCTCATAAACCACATTTATAGTGTAATACCAGTGTAATACCCATGTAGTTATACAAATTTGTGTCCTCATAAACCACATAAACAGGCTCTCACACACACACACACACACACACACACACACACACACACACACACACACACACATATCTTGTATATATTATTTACAATTAATATAACTATTATATAATTGTATAATATTGTATAATTGTGTGTGTGTATATATATATATATATATATATATATATATATATATATATATATATATATATATATATATATATATATATATATATAGTTAAATATTTATATAGTATTACATATAATTTATTAAGTATTATTAAAATACAAAATATCAATATTTCTTTCTTTCTATTTATTTCTAAGATGCTAACACATATGCAACATGTTAAGATCACATGACAGAACTATTATGTATTGAGTGCTTGTCGCAGTTTGCTTACTACTTAAAAAATAGTTAGCAAAAAACTGCATAGCGTATACTGCATAGTAGGCCAATTCAGTAATACCATTCCGATCAGAGCCAGTGTCTTTTTTTTTTTTTTTTTTTTGCCTGGCATGCTAGAAATATTTTAGACTGAGGTCAGTTGTGCTGCTAAATATTGCAACATGACATTTATTATTCTGTGCAATATCACGTTTTGCTGTTACTTCTAGTTTCGCCATGTTGACACAAAATCCAGCTTGCTTGCATAGTGGCTAACACTGAAAATTATGTAAATTGAGCACACGCACGATTAGTCAGAGGAAGATTAATTCAAACTAAATCTGGCAACCTTGAGACAAAGAAGGGTGCTCTACATGGCTGTTCTCTTTTGTGCGTGTGAGATTTTTTTCTTCCCTGCGTACATCCTTCACACAATTCATCAAGGCGAAAGCAGACCTTGCATGTGTGTGTGTTTTTGTGTGTGTGTTACTGGGGGAGTGATGTTCCTTATTGCCCTCTGAGAGCTAATCACCACGGTGTTCGAGAGATAAATCCAAGCTTTAGATAAAAGCAAGACTCATTGTGCATAACAAACCGTGAGCGGACCTCCTCCCGCCTGCTCTTCACTTACTCAACATTGACAACATACACCCACCAGGAGACCTTTGCCTGTGGAAACAGCCCTGATCTGAAAGTTCTGCTGCATGCTCTGCATTTGTTGTAGTTTGTGTTGAAGGTGATGAAACTGTTTATAGGTATGTAATGACATCGCTCCTTCACTGCAAAACAATCATTTTTTGCATAGTGCTTTTTACAAACATTCTGTAGTTTCAAAGCAGCTTTTGAGAAAGCCATACAAGCAATTAAACAGTTGGATTTGCTGTATAGTATGCTTTACGCAACTACTGTATGTATGGCAATAAAGGTAGACATAGGCCTACTTTACAAAAATGTTTGCCTTCTTTTTTTCCTTGGGGGGTATGGGTAGCCTGACAAGCCAGACCCACATCAAGATGTTTGGTCTGGAAACTCACCATTGACAGGGCTCAATCCGAGGGGCGGGATAAACGGTTGTCTTTCAAACTCCCTCTGCACGCGATAGGATAGCGCTACAACCAACCAGAGCAACGAAGGTGAAGCGGAGCTTGTTGATAGATTAAACATTCACCGTATCCGGTCGGCTAAACTCCGAACACATCTTCCCTTCTTAAGAATGACTTCAGTGCCGTTCTTTGTTCTTTTCTCAGAGAAAAGCTTAACTCCAAGTCTTCCAGAGTCGCGGTCAAAGCTGATTCGAAAGACCGCTGCCGTTCGCCAGCTTCTGTGTTTACTAGTAGCACGCAAGCGCAACTCTGCCATCATTATGTTATGCCCTGCCCACCGACTCGTGATTGGCCCGACCAGAGTTTTACAGCTCAGACGTGTATTGAGAGTTGCTAGACGACACTCGCGGGCAGATTAGATTTGCTGCCGCTATGGTTTACTAGATTTCTAGGCTAGGGTTTGGGGAGTTGTTCAAACATTTTGAAAGGGAATGCAAAATAATTACCAACATTTTTTTGTTATTTTTCTTTTGGTTAATTAGTTTAATTCATAATATGCAGTATGTTTGAGCTTCTGCAGGAACCAATGAGGTTCATTCTCGTGCTACGCAGCACATTTGAGGTTCAGCAGGAACCAATGAGGTTCATTCTCGTGTTAAGCAGCACGTTTGATCTTCTGCAGGAACCAATGAGGTTCATTCTCGTGTTACGCAGCACGTTTGAGCTTCAGCAAGAACCAATGAGGTTCGTTCTCGTGTTGAGCAGCACGTTTGAGCTTCAGCAAGAACCAATGAGGTTCATTCTCGTGTTACGCAGCACGTTTGAGCTTCCGCAGGAACCAATGAGGTTCATTCTCGTGTTAGGCATCACGTTTGTGCTTCTGCAGGAACCAATGAGGTTCATTCTCGTGTTAGGCATCACGTTTGAGCTTCAGCAGGAACCAATGAGGTTCATTCTCGTGTTATGCAGCACGTTTGAGCTTCTTCAAGAACCAATGAGGTTCATTCTCGTGTTATGCAGCACGTTTGAGCTTCAGCAGGAACCAATGAGGTTCATTCTTGTGTTATGCAGCACGTTTGAGCTTCCTCAAGAACCAATGAGGTTAATTCTCGTGTTACGCAGCACGTTTGAGCTTCTCAAGAACCAATGAGGTTCATTCTCGTGTTATGCAGCACGTTTGAGCTTCCGCAGGAACCAATGAGGATCATTCTCGTGTTAGGCATCACGTTTGAGCTTCTGCAGGAACCAATGAGGTTCATTCTCGTGTTAGGCATCACGTTTGAGCTTCCTCAAGAACCAATGAGGATCATTCTCGTGTTAGGCATCACGTTTGAGCTTCTGCAGGAACCAATGAGGTTCATTCTCGTGTTAGGCATCACGTTTGAGCTTCCTCAAGAACCAATGAGGTTCATTCTCGTGTTACGCAGCACGTTTGAGCTTCTCAAGAACCAATGAGGTTCATTCTCGTGTTAGGCATCACGTTTGAGATTCTCAAGAACCAATGAGGTTCATTCTCGTGTTAGGCATCACGTTTGAGCTTCAGCAGGAACCAAAGAGGTTCATTCTCGTGTTATGCAGCACGTTTGAGCTTCCTCAAGAACCAATGAGGTTTGTTGTCACGAGTCAGGCATGTTCAGTCGATCATCTGTATGTGTTCACTAATGAATATTTATATGTGAATAAAGGCCTAAATTCAATCTGTTTATCATATAAAGCAATTGTGTTTCTTTAGAAAATTTGGACTACACTTAATTCATATGGATCAGTTTTACAATCTCTTCATGAACCTTTTGAAGCATCAAAGTGGTAGTTGCATGGACTGTCAATGGAGGGACAGTAATCAGATTTCACTAAAATATCTTATTCTGTGCTCTGAAGAACAAATGTCTTATCGGTTTGGAATGAAATACAGGATAAATAAGTGTTTATGACATATTTGGGTGAACTAACCCTTATTTAAAGCCACAAATGCTCCCGATTGAGCTTTACCTGTACCGGACCTGAAATGTTCTTCAAAGTATGTGGATATTCTTTTAAGTAGAAAATAGGTGCATGATGCCTCTGGCAGGGACAGTCCATCATCCAAGCGTTGGGCTTTCTGTGAATGGGAGGATGCCCTGAGCTGAGTACATGAGAGAGAAAGAGAGAGGGACTGGCACTGGGCGGCAGCTGCAAAGAGTGGCCATGGCAGCCGGCTCGCCACTGGGGATTTTCAGAAGAGGCAGACGGCCAGGAAGTTAGAAGTGCATTGAGTGTGAGACGGAGAGAGAGACACAAACTGATGAGAGGATGAAGGAGTGTTTTTTTTGCAATCAGCGTCTATTTCCTCTCATTAGTTTCAGGGGCTGTTGACTTCTGGATGCGCCTTTCATGGGTCAGTCGATCAGGGTTTTTCTGAGAGCAGAGACTGGATAGAGAAGGTGGAGTCATGGAACAGTCGATCACTGCTATTCTGCCCTCCAAAATGAGGCGTGTGGGATCTGTGACGATATTTATGCGCAGGGTCATGCGTGCACACGCATGTGTCTGAATATTCTCTTGCATGAATGCTAATAAAAGCTTGCCGCTCATATTTACATGGATTTTAAAGGGTCATATTTAATGCTCAATGGGATTTTATGCTCTTGCTGAACAAAACCTATTTGTATGGGACAGACCCTTTAGGCACCTGAGCAGATTTATTTTATAATATTTCTATATTTATACATACATATTTTGTAATTTAATTTATATAAAAAAATTATATATATATATATATATATATATATATATATATATATATATATATATATATATATATATATATATATATATACATATACACATACACATACACATACACATATACATATATATATATATATATATATATATATATATATATATATAAATAAAATAGGTAAATACAATAAATAGGTAAATTAAATACAACATTGTATTCATACAACATTATTTAAATTCTTCTGTCTTGTCTTTTTGAAAATCTTATATTGTAGAAATCACAAAGGAAATTACAGCAACAACATATAATAATGAATGTCCACCATGGGTGTCTGTATTATATGAATGTGAAATCTTTGTTTGCTATGTCATTCCTCAAAGCGTCAGTTCCATACTGGAAAAAAGAATCAATGAATATTGCAATGGACAGTTGAAATGCTGATGATTCATTCCGCTCTGATTCAAGAAATCTCTAGCTTTAGACCGGATCATTTTTTTCATCTATGTGGGAGAAACATCAGAAATGCACTGGTCAGACATTTTCCTTGATCTTTTTGAGATAAAATATTTCATTGTACTATGACAATAACTATAACTTTCTCAGAACTTCCCCCCTAGTGATAAAAAGACTTACCATCTAACCTTGTAAGTTGCAATATAGTTAAAACATTTAAAAGGTTTCTGACAAAATATAAATACATGACTTCTGAGATTTACTCCTTCTGCTCAGGTGCCTGAAGGGTTTTGCTCAGCAAAAACATAAATCACAGGGAACATTGAGTATGACCCTTATAAATTGCCGTTCATGCAAGAGAATATAAAGGGTTTAGATGGTCTATTATTTTTTTTTTACACAGGAACTTCTAAATGATCACTTTTTTATATAGAAGAACTTGTATGCTATTTGACAAAGTCTTTTGTATTTTGTTTTTGGGATCTACTGTCTAGAATAGGTTTTAATGTTCAAAAAACATATTATTTTTCACATATTTTACATTGTTGCAGCACCTCCCTTCACAAGTCTGTCAGTAACGCTCTGTTTAGTTCCTGTCTCTATGAAGCCCCTCCTTCCAAAAAGCACAATGTCCTCGGATTGGTCTGCTGGACCAGTGTGGAAAGGAGACATAATGTCAGACCACTTTTGAAATCTAAACCAGATTTGATTTCACCCTGCAGCTCGGTAAACCTTTACATTAATTTCTACTACTTCTGTTACACTTTTACAGGAACCAAACACAGACTAGCTTATCCACCTGACACACTATTGACGGGTTTAACACGATGACGCGTAGAGAAGTGATGGGTTGTTGCCCGTTGATAAAGCCTCTTGTTGTCTGATTGGTTGAAGGACTATCTAGTTGCGTACCGAGTCATTTGAATTATACTCGCTTATCACGCCTCTTGTGCAGTAGAAAATACATGGCAGACTCCCCAGTCCAATGTTCAATCTTAAATTGAGCTGGTGATAGCCTGACAAAGGAGGCCCCTTACCATAATCGTGCACTGTAGAAAATTATTTTAAAAATAAGTTACCTGGTTGCCTTAAAAAATTTTGTTCATTTAAATTATTTTCTTTGAGTTGATACAATGAACATTTTTAAGAATCTAGACCCTTTATTCAAATTTTATTCAAATATTTTGTTAGCATATTGGAAAAATTGTTTGTGTTTGATTTGTGATGACGCAGTGAAACATGCCAAATGGGGCAATTTCATGATTTATCAATTTTTTTATGTGGTTCAGATACAATAATATTTTGAGTTTCTGTTTATTAAACCAATTTCCTTCATTGTATCAACTCAAATTTTTAATTTCAATAAACTCATCATTTTAAGGCAACCAGGTTACTTACTTTTTTAATTTAAACTAACAATGTATCAACACACTACTAATTAGGGTGAACAGATGTCCCATTTTTCCTGGGACAGCCCTGTATTTCAACTATATTTTTAGTGTCCCGACATATAATAAAAACATGTTTTGTCCCATATTTCACCTGTTCTAAAATTACTTTATGTCTTCTGTCATGCAAGAATAGACTATCAAAATTAGCCAAGCTCATCGTAAAACAAAATGACCATCCAGTCACAATTTGTTATCGATTAACTTGCAGTTAGTGAAGGCGGGATGGTAGAGAATATTGCAAAATAGTATTTTCACAAATTTCGTTAGGGGTGGGGGCCGCCCTGTATCCCACCATGAGAAATCTGGTCACCCTACAAATGCAAATCAACCAGGCCTCGTCCCTTTTATCTTGTGTATGCTTTAGGTGGGAATTATTTAAATGAGGAATATTGTAGCATGTTCATTCCAGACTATAATCAAGGCATTTCCTCTGCTGCTGTGTCCAAAATCTTGTCTGAGTATAGGGGCTGCATTTGAATTTACTTTGTGACCGTTAAAACAGTAATTTCAATATAGACCATTGCTAAACCATTGTAAAAGATATTCTTAATCTCGATGTGCTAATTTTCCTGGTATATGAAACTCGGAGGTAAGTTGTGTTGCTTCACTGCCATTCATAAATCCTCTCCTGTGGCCTCATGGGATATTAAAGTGTCTATCGAATACACATTTCAGAGTCTTGGCTGAAGTATTAGGTCATCAGGGCATTTGCCATCTATTTGGACGTACTACTCTCTTGCCGTACTGTTTTTCGCATACTATATATTAGTTCAATTTGGACACTTTAGAGTGACTTTGTGCTTTGTAACTTTGCAGACCCTTTTTGTTTCATGCTCAAATAGCAACATCACATAACAATAACATTGCAAGTGGAAAAATATGGTCCGTTTAACTTTCTCATAGATATTGACTCGTGTTGATCAACGGATTGCGGCTGTACTCCTCCCACTGTCTTTAGCGGTGCATTGTCTAATTACCCCTCTCACACCAAATCACCACAATCCAGAGCAATTAATAGTGTAGTCCAAACACAGAGGCGTGCATTTCGCATATCCAGGCTTTTGGGTGACTGTTTGTGTGTCTGAGCAATCTCTATTGGTTAATTTCCTCCTTTGTACTCATCTGAAAGTTCTTCCCGCCTCGTTGTAAAATTACAGGTCTATTCATCAATTACAGGCCAGCCTGCTGATTGTCACAGAATGCCAGCATATTGCGTTTACGAGCTCATTAGACCGACAATATTGTACTTAGCTGCGCCTCGTTACGGGGAGAATTCGGTAAACACATTGTTTGTGCATGTAATCAGTGTCAGTGGGGAGAGTGAGACAATCAGCCACATTTTCTGGATAAATGAGCAAGGCAGGAAATGTGGTCAGTGAAAGAACAATCCGGCGGCGACAGAAGGATGGACAAGAGAGGATCGAGCCGCGGGGGAGAGGTCAGAGATCAACATACAAGAATTACTGCCATGGTTACATTTACCTTAATAATGACTGACTGACAAATGTTCATCACTGTGAGATGGGAGAACGCGGGAGCTGCTTTAATAAACGAAATAACTAACATTTTATATATATATATATATATATATATACACCATATTTCCTCAAATAAAAGCCTGTAGTCAATTAAACGCCGGGCCTCTTATAGTGGCCGGGGGCGTGGTCAGCACGAACAAATAAAGGCCGGTCTCAAATAAAGGCCGGTCTCAAATAAAGGCCGGGGGAAAATGAGTGGATAATCTCCTAAATGCTGTTAATTTAATGCGAAACAATTCCTGATGCCACACGCCCCGATGCAAGTCATGCCAGTGTGACACACACTAATCCTGGTCTCTTCTATAGTTAACCTAAAAACTTTACAGGGATTGCTTTGTAAATTAAATTGAGAATATAACGGATGCATGTGCCATTTTAAATAGGCTACTTTAGTCTATGAGAGATGCGACGTCTGTGAAAATGCCGTGTCAGGCAGGCTACAGATATCGATCTTCACAATGCATGCGCCTCAATCTGCTCCGTCAGTAGTCAGGGCACTGATCAGGGAGTCAGCCCATTGACTTACTGATGTCCTGATCAGTGCCCTGACTACTGAACTAGGGAGCTGATTAAGACGCACCTAATATTAGCCTCTCGTCTCTTATGTCTAAAGGGTGTCGCACCCAAGCCTCGAATCTCAGCTCCACGCAGCGCTGCGTCTCAAGCCTTATTTATACTTTCGCCTCTCTCCGCGGCACGAGCCTCCGCTGACTGCGCGCTCCTCCCCAAACGGACGAGGCGTTTATACTTGGCGCGTTCGCCATTGTGGCTATTCTTTGAAATGACAGAGGGCGATTCGGAGTAATTGTTCTATAAACCAACGCGTCGACGTGCACAGGTGATGATATTTATTTTAGTACATTTCACCAAAAACCACACTACAAAAGAATCGTGTAAAACTCAGTAAACCTTGGCTTGATATTATTACTTGTGAGAACAAAATATGCATTAAACTATTTCACTAAACTTTAATGTCATGATTTATTTATTTATTTGCTTAAACCTGGATCTTTATTTAAATGGCTTATTTCTGCTTTTGTAGGCTCATTCAGTAAATATAAGCACCTAATTTGCAAACTGGGGGCCGGTGTGATGAGACGTCATGCTCGGCTAGATTCGCCGAGAACTCGTTCATCTTCGGATGGGGAGCTGCGCGCGGAATTACAAAAAATGCGTATTATTTTGTTGTATGGTGATATTTTTTCAAATGTTTCTTTAAAAAAATCAATGATATTTGTCCACTGGAACGATCACTTTAAATTGAAAATGGTTTACTTAAAGCAATTTATATTTCAAACAGATGGAATTAGAAATACAGGCCTGCCCCAAATAAAAGCCTGCTTCAAATAACAGCCGGTTCTCATCGGCAGTTCAGGTAAATAAAGGCCTGAGGAATTACGATATAAACTCTGTTACCAAGGCAGAGTAACAATATTGCCTAATTTGTCTGTAACAGAGTTGTTGTGTGTTTTCATTAAAACTAAACAGAGATGGACAGTAACTAAGTACACTTACTTGAGTACTGTACTTAAGTACACTTTTTGAGTATCTGTACTTGAGCATTATTTTTTCTTGAAACTTAAGACTTTAACTTCACTACATTTGAAAGACAAATATCATGCTTTTTACATTTCTATCAAGGTCCTCAAAGTCTAAAGTCATCTCTGTAGCGGTTTGAAAGTCAGATATTTTGATATTTTTGATATGATAATAAAAATTATATTTTTCATCTTAAAGTTCCTTGATGGTTTATTGGCACAGTGTGTGGCCATAACCATAATTAGAAAGTATGTTTCAGTTTTCTGAAAAGATTAAAGATTAGTTTAGTTGGCATACACTTGTTGCATGTCTAATAGAATTTTCAAAAGAGGGAGAAAGAGAAGAGTAAAGTTGGGAGAATATCAGATGTGTATCAGTGTATTGGATCCGTGCATTCGGCGTTAAAGGGACAGCAGCTTTGTAAAGGGTGTTGTAACTTTTATAAAAGAATTTAAATGAGTTTAAGTTCGTCGGATATGTCAGATAGAGCATCACTGACTGGCTTAAACCATATGGCATAATGTGCATTTATACAATAATGATAAAATAATGCATTGACATTAAAAAGGAAATTTACTTTTGATACTTAAGTACTTTTGAAAACAAATACTTCTGTACTTTTACTCAAGTAAAAATCCGTTTTTACAACGTTCACTTGTAAAAGCAAGACAAAAAGTAGGCTATTGATTCATTTTTTGGCAGTGTTCTGCACCCCACAGTTCTCGGGGCGCAGCCAATTTGCACGAAAGAACCCACGAAACCTTCAGACCACCGTTTGATCTTGCTTGCGTGAATGTTATCATCTGTTGCATCATCCCTCATTTTGCACTTTTCCTTTTATAGCCCACCTATGTTCGGCTCGTCCGACACCTCAGATCAACAGAACTTGAAGTCCCCGATCCAAATCCGTATGAGTTCGTGCTTTGGGTCAGCGGAGTTCACCTCATAATGAGCTTATCTCTGCCATCTCCACTGTAAAGCCACTGTCTGCCAATCGAAAGTGACATAAAAGAGAGTTAAGCTGATGTTATGAGGTGAATCAGGCCTCAAATAACTGCGTCCATCGATCAGCCATCACACGGACAGCTGTTCCCATGGAAACAATGGTCAAGCAGAGCACTATTCTTGCTGTTGTTTAAATCAGCACATGACTGGAATATATAATTGAAAATCTGAGACTGGCCATCACTTGTAAGTTGTACTTCTACTTCAGCTTAATTATGCATAACATATATTACGATTTTATTAGAGTTGGGGTTAAAATACTGTTTTTCTGATTAATCAATTTATTTACAGTAGAAATTTTCCTGTATCATTGATTCCTGCATCGATTATTTTAGTATAAAATATAATTATTTGAAATGGAATAGTTCATACAAAAACATATCTTTAAAAACAGTTTGCATACAAGTATCATGTTTGATACATCATGTTATGACTCATATGATACAAGAGCTCACATTTGAGGGGGAAACTGAGAAAATGAGCACTTTGGTGCAGGTGCTGATATTTGTATGACCAAAAATAAGATAAAAATCTGATAGCTTGCAATGTAAACCAATGAGATCTTTATAAAAGAACATCAGACTACTTGCATAAAATACATATTAATATCAGTTGTCATTCAGTATCTCCCAATAATATGGAAGGCGATTATTTAAATACTAGTTTTATGATCAGAGCTCTGTAGTCGAAACATATAATGCAATACAAATATGATTGAGAGATACAAATAAACCTTCCTCAAAAGCCTGATGTATTATATTTGATACTCACGCTTTAACATACGTTTTCAAAAAACAAAAAGATGTATTGATAATCCATTAAACCAAATCTTGAATATATTACTAACGATGTAAACGTAAGTATTGTGTTTGAATCAATAAAGATTACACAGCAAAAAGACATGGACATAAAGGTGGACCATTTCAGACTATACTAAAAGGCATTTTACTTTATAAAAAGAATAAAGTATCAATCAGAGGACTGTAATTGTGTACAAAAGGTTTTTTCAGTGAAGTTTTGACAGACTGACAGATTTTTATTTTTTTATTTTCGAACATGAGAGAATAAAAATACAATAATGTTCAGACATTTAAAAGAAAAAGTAAAGATGAAAAAATAGAATAATAGAAAAGTAAAAAAAAAAACTAGCAAAGTATCTAACTTTCCTGTAAAAAAACATGCTTCTATCTCATGTACGAAAAAGGAGTAGGAAGAAGTAAAACTATCAGATAGACACAGACAGGTAGATAGATAGACAGTCAGACAGACAGATATACATATATACAGACAGACAGATTGACAGACAGGTAGATAGATAGACAGTCAGACAGACAGGTAGATAGACAGACAGACAGTCAGACAGACGGATATACATATATACAGACAGACAGACATATAGATAAACAGGCAGACAGACTGACAGATATACAGACAGTTATAAAGACAGAAAGGCAGATATACAGACAGATATACTGACAGACAGACATATATAATAACAGACAGACAGACAGACAGATGTACAGACACAGACAGACAGACAGATAGATAGATAGATAGATAGATAGATAGATAGATAGATAGATAGATAGATAGATAGATAGATAGATAGATAGATAGATAGATAGACAGACAGACAGACAGACATACCGATAGATATACAGACAGATAGATAGACAGAGATAGATAGATAGATAGATAGATAGATAGATAGATAGATAGATAGATAGATAGATAGATAGATAGACAGACAGACAGACAGACAGACAGAGATAGATAGACAGACAGACAGACAGAGATAGATAGACAGACAGAGATAGACAGACAGACAGACAGACAGACAGACAGACAGAGATAGATAGACAGACAGACAGACAGACAGACAGACAGACAGACAGAGAGAGATAGATAGACAGACAGACAGACAGACAGACAGACAGAGATAGATAGATAGATAGATAGATAGACAGACAGACAGACAGACAGAAAAAAACGAACAGTAGTCTACTTTAAGCACTGCCTGTATCCATATCTTTATGTTGTATTTATTTGTCCTATTGTAATTTGTTTATTCGTTCTTATTGTATTAATGACTGTTTACTTGATTACTTAATTAGGCTATTGCTTAAAAAACAACAACAACATTGCAAACTTCTCTCAAATGTCTGGAAATTACCACCACAAAACCAATTATTTTGATCCCAAAAATCACCCAAAAATATCACGAAATCCTGGAGATACTATGCCTTTAAGGGTCTTAACTTGGGTTCATCATTACCCACAATTCTCGGACTCTTAGAACGTGCATATCAGAGCCAGGCATCACTTTTGGGGCCTTTTCTCTGTGAACACCAAATTATGTGGTGCAACTTAAAGGGTAAAGTCATTTGGCAAACCCTTAGAGTAGCAGCACGACTATCATTCTGCATTGACATCTAATGGAGAGCTTGTTCCAAACTCCACATGTGTAATGTTCTTTTGAATAGTGATTTAAAAGAATCTTTGAATGCTTTTCTTTTTAAGAAAGACTAAGAAAGCAAGTGATGCCGTAGCCCGGATACAGCCCTCTCTTGTAAACCAGGAGAAAGAAGTCTCTAATTTTATTTATAATTCCCTGACTGCTTCAGCTCTTTCATCCTTTCCCTCCTCATCTTTCTCATCCCTCTATCCTGCTGACTGCAGGGAACTGAAAAGAAGAGGGTCCCAGTCCTATCTGAGCTTCAACCCAGTGTGCCAGCAGAATAGATTGTAGCTTTTATTTCCAGCGTGACTTTTCCTTCAATGAGATTTGGGGAAGGTGACTTTTATCCCTATTGAGGAGGGTAGCACTTGCATACGACGTAGTGCTCGTATGAGTTGAGAAAGATACGACGGGCTCCGGGAAAGAGGGCCAATTCAAAATCCACAGCATGGGGACCCATTTACTTTGTGCCTGTTATCTTTGTGTATGACTTGGACTGCATACTAGGTGGAAAGTGAGCTCTGGATTTGTGATATACAAAGATATATTATCTGAACTAAGTAATGGAGCCACACGCTTTGATATTTCAAGGCTTACCTTGGCGGTTCCATACCTTCTTTTGAGTAGCGAATGACCTGAGGTATTAACCTAGGCAGAAATAAAAATAGGACCACTTCCTGTACTGATAAAAAAAAAAAGAGAGTGAGAGAGAATCTCGGAAAATCCTGCTATCTTGGCAGAAGATGAGTTCAGTTAATAAGTCTATAACCGTGCTAACCTCAATTTAGTGTTGAAGGCTTCCCCGTTCCCCTTTCTCAAGGACTACAGGCAATGCCCGTGGAACAGTGTTAGGGAAGCTACTTTAGCTATAAGCTACATGCTCTTCATAACAGTTACAGTTACACTGATTCATTTAGCAGGGACTTTTATCTTAGTTAAACTATAGTTTAACTATAAGCTAACAATAGGAACACTGAAGCCATTTAAAGGGGTTATGAACTGCATTGGTTTGCTGTTTTATGTTTCCTGAGATGCACTCATATCGTTAGTATGATTTTTACAATATTTTAATAAATCGTTTTGAATTAATTGGGTTTAGGTGACGTTTCAGCACGTTGTTCTTGGAAGAGCGTCCACACATTCTGAATAACAGATCTGAGGCAGCGTGTTCGCGTTGTATTACAGGTTATATTTGCTTATTAAATAAGTCGTTTAATTAAATTATAAATCGCATCGACTAATTTTACAATCCCATAGCCCTTTGTTTAGATAAAAAAAATCCTTCTCATTCATTTGGATGAGGAACATGGAGTTTTGAGCAGCATTGCACATCCTATCATGCTGTCGGCTATAAGCCACTGCTGTAGACGCATATTTCAGTATTAAAGTTTACGATTAAACGATTAATTGATCGTTAATTTAAACGATGATCGATCATGGGAATTTGTGAAAATTGACATCCCTAATAAACACACAGAAAGAAAGAAATTCGGTGCTTTTACTTCCAACATGCACTCATTCATGGCTGTTTCGTTTCATTCATGTGAAGTTATGTCTTTATTATGACATGACGAATAACCTGACGACTCTGTCAGTGAGTTCGTCTCTACAGCGCCAAGTTTAAACTTAAACAACAGTAAAGTTTAAAACCGTTGTCGACTTATCTCCCCTCAGACAGTCCGCTAATGGCGTGCTTTTATGCAATTCTCAAAACGTCCACAAGATGGCGCCATTTATCGGGAAATCGATATTACAAAACCGATATGCGATTATGGGAAAATGCTTAAATATCGGGAAAAATATCAGGAATCCGATATATCGGTCGATCACTAGTTAAAATCTTTGCATATGAAATATCTGGAATTCTCTCAAAAACCTTTAGCATGTTTTTACTATTACAGCTCTCAAGGTTAACTAATCTTTAAAAGTGTTGATGATAGCATTATATTTAGATCTATGGCATCAAATTTTGATTGTGGCATGAAAGGTTGCAGTGATGAGCATTGTAGCCGATCACAGACATACTGAGTGCATGATCTCGTCATTGGAACTCGATTTCTCCACTCTCACAAATGCTTCCTTCATAACTAACAGTGCAAACACAATGTAAATAAGAGATTTGCTGATTATAACGGGAGTTTTGCAGAGTCCAGAACTCAGTCATTGATAAACTCGCACTGTTTGATTGACAGCTCCAGCGATTGTAAAGGGGGCATTCTTTAACCTATTTCTATATATAAATTAATCACAGTTTAAATAACACATTATTTTCATCCTAAAAGACGCAATGTGAAGTTGATAGTTTACTCACAGGTTTGATTTACTGACATGTAGACAAAGAAGATCAGACTGTACATGAATCATTCCATATCAGAAATCACTGGTCACAGATCAGGCATAAGAATGAACACAGTTACTTACATGTTGTGGCATTACTGTCGAGTCTATATCGTGAATGTCCGTTTACAAAGCCTGCTGCGAAATTGTGACTGATTTAAAATGAAGTCAATTAGAAACACTCACTTCCTGATGGCTGAGCGTACTGCACAGCCTCAGACTGTAGATGTGACGTAAGCAACCTTTGTAGACAGTTGTAGGTCTTCTAATAGAAATTAAATCTGAATCACGTTGTTTAAATTTTTGGCTCACTATACGCTTCTCCCCATTCTTCTCCCTTGATTTTATCGGACTTTATGCCTCCACATCCCCCCAATTGCCTCGTAGACATTAAAAGATGCCTGCGAGCGTCTCCTCATGTCTATACGGTAATTTCTTTACTGTACGACAGAGTCGGGTTGGTTATGATGCAATCATTAGCCTATTTTTACTTTGCCACAGGTCAGCAAATGCAAGTATATTTTCTGTATCCTTGCAGGACTGTGATATGAAGTGTGCAAAGTAACATTTATTAGCAGCTGTGTGAAAGTGAATAGCAACTGGCACAATAGCTGTATAATGCATATCTTTTGGTACAATATGTGCCACACGACTAAACATGCGTCATCGTTTTCAAATACCTCCATCTTCACAGTCCACACTGATCGTTGCCTTAAAACGCAGTCTCAGTGTGGACGGAAGGCCAAAACGGAGAAAAAAAATGAATTTTCAAGCAAAAACGTATTAGTGTGGACATGGCTTTAGACCCTGGTCCCTGGGGTAGATACACTAAGAGTACCGCCCCAAAGTCTCTAGTTCCTGGGCAAAGTTCCTGCGGTGAAAACGCGGCTTAAATAATTTTTTGATAAATGTAAATATGGAGAATGTTTTCTGTTAGGGTATAGAATTTCAAGTCTGTGAAGAGTCTTATAAAATAAAAACAAAAATATGTTTTGTGTCAGAGAATTTGCAGACCCTTTGACAAAATGTGACAAAACAGCAGCATTTTGTAACATTACACTGCTACCTATTAAGTAGCTTGCTATTGGAAAAGTCATTTTGAAAACAGCTTATCTACGTCATGATAATAAAAGATGTAGTTACGTTTGTAGCACCACTATTTGTAGTAAATTAAAAGTAACTAATTAACTAACTGATCGTGTTTTAGGTGGTTAGACTGGGTTGTAATGTATCTTAGAACCACTTGAGCACTAAATGGGAAAAATGAATGACTGAGTTACAAAGTTTGTTTTTAAAGCCTCTGGACTTAAGTTATGACTGTACATTATGATCCTGGGGACGAAATGCATCCACTGTGTTTTTGTTCAATTTTATGGATGGTTTATTTTTACCCATAAAAGAAAAATGAGTGTGAAGTTATAAAATCTATATCAGCCATGTAGCTAAATATCCCTACGCCTATTGTTCGTGTCGAGAGTTTTGTGATTGGTCATCTGTTAGCAAGGGCAGGATTTGTGGGCTAACGTCAAACTCCAGGCCTTTTTGACCGGGGAGCGGAAACTACTTCCACACTTGAACTCCTCATGCTGACCAGCGTTTCCTTCCTCTGAGATTGTTCAATTCCTGAGCTGTCGCAGATGAAGATGGCGAGTCGTCTGGCCTATTGGAGCAGCTTTGTATCTCTTCATCATGTTGAAGGCTGACATACTGCTTTTGAGAAACTGGGGCTCGAGTTGCCAAATCTTGATTTTGGAGGTTTTTAAGGATATTGCTTTTTTCCCTTTTTTCTGATTTGTTTTTTTAGACAAGTTTGTTTCAGCTGTTCCACATATGTGACAATTGCTAGATAAGAGCACAGCTGATTTATTCACATTATCTACCAGCATATACACTGCAAAAAATATTGTTTGTTTAACTTTAAGTAAATAACCTGGTTTTGCTAGGACTTTATGCCTAGCAAATGTTATGTCTTAACATTTTAAAAAATTAATTAAAAAATAATAAAAATTAAAAATATTTGTTAATTCAATGAAGTTTAATCAACATGAACTTAAAACATTATGTTATCTGAACAATATATATATATATATATATATATATATATATATATATATATATATATATATATATATATATATTTTTTTTTTTTTTTTTTTTTTTGCACAGTGTATGATCAACAAGTTATGACAACACATGTTTTTACATTGCATTAACTCATCAAAATCAGTTGAGCAATTTTTAAGCAACTTTTTTTTTTTCTTTTTTTTTAAAGATTCAACTCATTTCACATGGCAGTTTAATTTAAGTTGCAATGCCTTAAATATCCAAGTTGATTGTACTTAAAAGAGTGTTCAAAAGTTTGTGGTAAGATTATTATTTTTTTTTAGTAATGATGCATTAAATTGATCAAAAGTGACAGGAAAAACTTGTATATTGTTACAACAATTCTATAAGAAAGAAAATAGAAGAAAAAAAATCACCTTGAACATCAAATCAGCAAGGAAGGATCATCTGACACTGAAGACTGGATGAATGTTGCTGAAAATTCATACATTACAATACAAAGTTGTTTTAAATTGTAATAATATTATAATAATTATAATTATTATAATAATGTATACATTTTTACTGTAATTTTGATTGCATAAATGCAGCCTTGGTTAGCAAAAAGAGATTTCTTTTAAAAACAGAGCCCAAACCTTGATTGGTGATTTATACATTTTATATATTATATGCTAAAAAAAACTTGTGATCCTTCAACGATTTTTCTTTCTGATCATTCTTTCAAAATAGCAGCAGTTTTCAGCTCGTGTATAACTTATTCAACTCTCATATAAAAGAAGAGTTGAAGATTTACTGGATGCGAAGAAAGCCAAAGCTGTGCTGCCTCAGCTTAAAAGCTGCTTTGTGCTGATGTGGGACCACATTTTGCAATCCAAATCCCAGCCTTACTCAATTTAAGAGAAACAGTAAAAAAAAAAAAAAAAACACTCACTTGAGGGTGGAAAGACCTTGAGCACCAAGGGCACAGGAAACAATAAATAAAAGGAAAATGTCACATCTGAGCCCCAAATCAATCAAAGCCATAAATCGAATCAAGTGTTTTATTTTTAGCTGATTTCTTTTTGCCTTTGCTTGGGTCACGGTGCTCCTCGACCCCGCATTCAATAAAAGGAGCTAAATGATTCAAAAAGTAAAAAATAAAGTTAAAGAGAAAAATAAAACTGAAAACCCAGTGTGTTGATGCTTGTCATTTGAACACAGGAGAAGTGTGATTTTAAAGACCAGAATAATGAAGCTTTTTCTCTCTCTTTTTTAAATGGAATATTTCAGTGTTTATTATAAATGATTTATCTGTGAACATCATTATTTTTTTTATTGATTTATCTTCGTGTTCTTTAAATAGCAACGCGCCAACAATGCGAACACACCTACTTTTCGGACCCGCAAACCCACAGGTGAACTGATGGGCGCGAGTGCATTTGCTATTTAAACGAGTAACGCTGGACGTGAAAATGATAACTGCGACGGCCTGCTGTCACTTTGCGTCGGGTGTATGATAGAGCCCTAAGTGTTTACTGGGATGAGGGCGAGCCACCTGTCACTCACATGAGATTGACCAATAGCAAACCACTACCATCCAATCAGTTGCCGATGAACAAAATCAAGCCCAACCCTATAATTTTTCTAGTTCAATCTGCCATTTCACTCATATATACTTCACAATAGGCAAGAAACTTCAGTTTCATGCTGACTTTAATGAATGAAAATGAATGTCAAAGAAGATGAATGTCTCATTGCTTTCTATGAAAAAAAACAGAATTTAAAAAAGATGTTTTTTTTCTGTGATTTTTCATAGAAAGCAATGAGACATTCATCTTCTTTGACATTCATTTTCATTCATTAAAGTCGGCATGAAACTGAAGTTTCTTACCTATTGTGATTGAAAGTTGGTTTTGTCAAACCAACTTAGATAATTAATGTGGTTCAGATAACATCATATTTTGAGTTTCTAATAATTAAACTAATCTACTTCCTTGAATTAACTTTTTATTTTATTTCAATAAACAATGAAATTCTATGCACTCTAAAAAATGCTGGGTTAAAAACAACCCAAGTTGGGTTGAAAATGCACCGACCCAACAATTGGGTTGTTTTAACCCAATGGTTGAGTTGTTCTTACCCAGCAATTGGGTTGTCTTAAGCAACATTTAACCCAACCACTGGGTTAAAACAACTCAACCATTGGGTTAAAACAACTCAATTGTTGGGTCGGTGCATTTTCAACCCAACTTGGGTTGTTTTTAACCCAGCATTTTTTAGAGTGTGGGAACCAGGTAACTTACTTTTTAAAGTTAAACCAACAATTATAAAAAAAAAAATTGTGATCAATAAGTTATGACAACATATGTTTTTATATTGCTTTAACTCATCAAAACAAGTTAAACAATTTTCAATATTTTTAAAGTCATTTTAATGTATTGTAAAATGATTAAGTTGGGGGGTATAGGGTTAAGGGATCTACAATTGTAAAAGGACAATTTTACAAGTATCTAAGATATAAAAGATTCTATAGTTGATGGTTCTTTAGCTGTAAATACGTAATTATGTCAATGTTTAAATGTTGTCAATACGTCCATATTGTAGGTTTCAGCATCTATCAGACATACAAAAATGTTTGGCAACTAAAAATGTTACATATTGAGACCTTGTTATGTGTTAACAATGAGACCATGCAGGCTGAAGAAAACAACGTCCAATGAATTTGCACTTAAAGTAGCCTAGATGTTTGTATCATTATAATGCGATAATATGTAAATTGCCGATATGGTTTTAAATGCGTTCTAATGTGATTGCAAGCTTGAAGAGATCAAAGAAAATCCATGAAACATGTTGATGAGAGAAGACGGACTGTGTGGCATCGTGTCAATTGGGCCGCTTTGTCATTTAAATGTTACGCCAAAGTTCCCAGAATTTGAACCGAGATCAGAAGCTGAGTTCTCCGAACATGTCCAAACAAGCCCTGGAGAAAAGCGTCCCGTGTCTCTCTTCTCCAGTCACTGAGATTTTATTGTTTCAATCAAAGATTTCCCTCTGCAGCTAAATTATGTTGGACTGTTGGTTCGCCGCCAGTTGAACTGTTTTGTTCTTGGCTAATGTCACGCAGTGCCCTGAGATATGAGTCTTTGCCCGTTTTCCTTATCTTCTGTCGCTCTGCCAATTACTAAACCTCTTTTTATCAGTCTGATGTCAAAAAATTGCTGGATTTTTACATGTTCAGAGAAAATGTTAGGGGTACTTTCCCAAATAAATCTTTCTAGCATGATGGCCCTTACTAAAACAAAGTTTATTCAAGTGTGCTATTAGCATACTTCTTTTAAACTAAAACTAAGGAAGTATACTTTCTAAAAGTACTTTCTAATTGGATGTACTTCATATGTGGGGGTCCGTGGCATGAAAAAAGTATGACACCAATGATAATGTAAGTGTTTAAGAGTTTATTCACCCAAAAATGAAATTGATGTCATTAATAACTCACCCTAATGTCGTTCCACACCCGTAAGTTCATCTTCAGAACACAGTTTAACATATTTTATATTTAGTCCGAGAGCGTATCTAAGTGTATGCACACTATACTGTCCATATCCAGAAAGGGAATAAAAACATCATCAAAGTAGTCCATATGAGACATCAGTTAGTTAGTTAGAATCTCTTGAAGCATCAAAAATACATTTTGGTCCAAAAGTAACAAAAACAACGACTTTATTCAGTTTGTCTACTCTTCTGAGTTTGTTTTCAAACCTGAAATAAAGATTCAAACAGTTGTGAATCAGTTAATCAATCAATGAATCGGATCGCCAGTGTCACATGATTTCAGCAGTTTGACACGCGATCCGAATCATGAATCAATACGCTGATTCACAACTGTTTGAATCTTTATTTGAGGTTTGAACACAAACGCGGAAGAGAAGACAATGCTGAATAAAGTCGTAGTTTTTGTTATTTTTGGACCAAAATGTATTTTCGATGCTTCAAGAGATTCTAACTAACTAACTGATGCCACATATGGACTACTTTGATGATGTTTTTATTCCCTTTCTGGACATGGACATTATAGTGTGCATACACTTCCATTCGCTCTCGGACTAAATATAAAATATCTTAAACTGTGTTCCGAAGATGAACGGAGGTCTTACGGGTGTGGAACGACATTAGGGTGAGTCATTAATGACATCAATTTCATTTTTGGGTGAACTAACCCTTTAATGGGGAACTCAACCCATAACCTAAGCATTATGTATGCAAGGTGTTCAAAAGTTGGTAGAGGGATGTGGAGTCAGCTCCAACAATAGTGTCCATGACAGAAAAAAAAAACGTTATCAGAATGTTCTTTTTCCCTTCTTCATCTCTTGGGGATTGGAAAGAGTGGAGACCTCTTAAAGAATCCATGGTATTGTTGCCTGTTTCTTTGCTTTTAATTAAGGTTAAATGAAAAAATGGCAAGGATGTCTGCTAGACTGCCTGCCCTAAATAATCTCTCTGCAAATTTCATTTGCCTTTCTCAAGCATGTACTACTATATTAATGAGTTTTTGCTGAGCAAAATTTCAATTGAGTGAAGAGGAGATAGTCGCCCGCATTCAAAGCAATTTCCAGCCATGTCCTACAGACATCGTTAAATGAAATAAAGTCAAAATGCATCACTTCCTGTTACTCATGCAAGGCCACATGTAAGACCGATTGAGCACATTTCTGCTGGTTTAGTATGTTAGAATTCAAGTTCATTAAGGGTTACGGTTAGAGCATGATGTGTCCTAAACATGGGTGATATTAACATATCCACAGCAATACGGTAGATATCTATGTCTAAAAAGTGGGATGTTTGAGCATTGTTTATTTCTTAATCATTCCAGAATGCTTTCTGAACCTGAGAGGGAACCTCAACACTGTTGGGTTTTACTTCACAATGCTTCAGGAGGACTTTCTGCACTTTTGTTCAGGTACATCATTCTGGAGGAAATATAACAGGCTTACGGCCTAACAGCTTGCACCAGCGCAAACCCTCTTTTTGCATTAAAAAACGACTGTCTGGATTAAATAAAGACATAGTAAAAAATTAGCACTGAAAAGGCATGGACAGGGTTATTTTAGTGGCTGACCTTATGCATTTGTAGGAGTTACTCTTTAAGATGCAAAATTCATTGGGGGAGATTATTTTAAATTGGTATTTGTGCCATTATTTATTGCCCCCAAAAAGCATATCTCAAACCAGATGCTAATTTGCGCTGCCCCTGGTAGTTGGTCATTATTGCGTTGGTCATTATGGACATGATCCGTTCATTAAATGCGCATCATCAGTAGATCACGCACAGAATTTTCCAATCCCATCTGCACTTTTTTGGAATTGTGCTGTTACGCTGAGTAAATCTGGGCCTCAGTATGGCAGAACTACACCTAGGGTTGCCAGGTCTGCATAATAAAACCAGCCCAATTGTTAATAAAAAATTGCCCAATCACGTTCCAGAAGCATTCCATAGTAAAAATCGTGAGAAAGGGGAGAAATCGGGCTCCCCCACACACACACTCCCCACCTCGACAACAGGAAAAGTAACCCCATTGTGCAAAACTGCAGACTTGGCAACACTGACTACACCAGTATACTACACCAGTACAACAATTTTATTAATTTTTATCTCATTACAATCCTTAAAATTTAAAAAGGTAAAAATAAATAGTTTGAGTAACTCTTAAGTTCAAGAGTACTAAAAGTGAGAAAGTAAAATACAGGTCCTTCTCAAAACATTAGCATATTGTGATAAAGTTCATTATTTTCCATAATGTAATGATAAAAATTAAACTTTCATATATTTTAGATTCATTGCACACCAACTGAAATATTTCAGGTCTTTTATTGTTTTAATTCTGATGATTTTTGCATACAGCTCATGAAAACCCAAGATTCCTGTCTCAAAAAATTAGCATATCATGAAAAGGTTCTCTAAACGAGCTATTAACCTAATCATCTGAATCAACTAATTAACTCTTAACACCTGCAAAAGATTCCTGAGGCTTTTAAAAACTCCCAGCCTGGTTCATTACTCAATGAATCTAAAATATATGAAAGTTTAATTTTTATCATTACATTATGGAAAATAATGAACATATCCTAATATTAGGGAAACATTAATCAACCTCCAAAGAAAATGTTTCATATATTAAAGGCTTGTCAGGTGCATCATATATAGAAGCTTTTAGGGGATTCCGCCATATGATCATTTTATGGACTCATTTTTCCAATTTGAATACATTTGATGAATTAATCAGCTAATAAAACTTTATCACTAGAAAAAAATGAAATAACCTATTAAACTTGAAAGTATTATGTAATCATTTAAGACATATCTCTACCATCTTTTTGGCATAAAGGGTTCTTTAAAACTGAGTCAAGAACCCTAGGGTTCTATATAGAAACCGATTGAACGTTTACTGTAAAAAGTGATCAGTTGACTCAACTTAAGATAAGTGAGAAAACCCGTTGCCTTGATGATTAAGTGAATAATTAATGCGTAGTCCTAATTGAAAAAATAAAATAAATAAGTTATGTGGAACTGTCAAGTTTACATCACTTTTTTTGAATTACACATGAAGTTTAATTTTAAGGCAATGGTTTTCCTAACTTTTTTAAAGTTAAGTCAACTGATCACTTTTTTAGTGTTGTAGGAGTTAATATCAATATCAAATCAGTTATGGGCCAATTTTAGATTAATTATTGAATTTATTGTTAATTGGTCAATTTTGCTTATGCAGTTGTTTATGCTCTATAGATTTGCCATCATCTAACGCTCACTCAAAGTCTCGCCGTGATTTTTATTATTTAATTTTTTTCGTATTTTATTTTTAAAGGTGCAGTGTATTTATGAAGATCTATTGACAGAAATGCAATATAATATACATAAATAGGTTTTTAGTGGTGTTTAAAGATCTTACATAATGAACCGTTATGTTTTTATTACCTAAGAATGAGTCATTTCTATCTACATACACAACGGGTCCTCGTAATTTTTTTTTAAGAGGACCTGTTTTTGTACTGTTTTTTGCACCCGTTTTGCACCATTTTTGCACCGTCATGTTTCTACAGTAGCCCTAAACGGACAAACTTCACTTACAGAGTGCTATAGCTACTCTCTACTCTCTCTGTCAACGTAATTTTTGTCCTGTGTCGTAGCTTCTCTATGTGCTTCAAAAGGGAGGAGTGAGCGGTAGACGGTTGCAATTCACAAACGTCTCGGTTACGTATGTAACCCTCGTTCCCTGAGGAGGGAACGGAGACGTAACGTCAGTGACTGACGAATGGGGGTTTCGCCTAGAAGCCAATCATCTTCGAGATCTTAGAAAGCGCCCAATGGCAGTGCCAATGCCATGGGCATGCGAATTTGCATGCGTAACTCCGCCTACCCACCTGGGTATATAAGGAAGTAGCTGGCATGAATCGCATTATGTTACCTGCTGAGGAGCCAAGACTGAACTCTCGGCCGTTCCAGCGGTACAGCGGAAGTGGCAGTGGGACGTTACGTCTCCGTTCCCTCCTCAGGGAACGAGGGTTACATACGTAACCGAGACGTTCCCTTTCGTTCAGTCACTCCGACGTAACGTCAGTGACTGACGAATGGGGGTCCCAATACAATCACGCCACTCGGCTGTCTTCCAGTGCCCTGCGCAAGCGTGAGAACCCTGATGCAAGCAGAACGGTCAAAGGCCTCTACTTAACGCAGGAATACCAAGGTACACTGGGAGGCATATTCCAGGAGGAGATATGCGCCAAGATGCCTACCCGTAGGGAGGACTTAGGGAAACACGTATGACCCCGGGGGGCTGCATACGGAAGATCACTGGGGTACCAGCCGAAGGTGGATTTTTAACCCCAGGAGGTGGCAAGGTTGCCAAGGGAATACACCCGCTCAGGGAGGCTTACGGTGGAAATACACATGTGGGGGTCGCCGGAGGGGAACCATGCACATGGGGCACCTGGCCGGACACGAGTGTCTGGGCTAAGGGTAGACTTACTGGCGTCGGCGTCGTCAGTGCTGGAGGAGCTCAGGGCTCTCGGGGAACTCACCTGAGAAGAATATCGCACGTATCCAGTCCGTGGAGTGGAATGGCGAGCAAGCGAAGACACCTGAGCCAATCCATTACCGGCCATTTGTAGAGGCGAGTACATAGTCGGATACAGGCTCCACTCGGAGGTTATAAAACCTGGCGAATGTGTTTGGTGTCGCCCAGCCTGCAGCTCTGCAGATGTCTGTCAGCGGAGCGCCATGTGCTAAAGCCCAAGAGGAGACCACACTCCGGGTGGAATGGGCCCTGACCCCAAGGGGACATGGGCGTCCCTGCTGCTAGTAAGCCAAAACAATGGTGTCCACTATCCAGTGAGACAGCCTTTGCTTTGAGAGAGCCTTCCTTTCAGCTTCCCACCATAACAGACAAAGAGCTGGTCTGAGGTCCTGAAACACTGCGTCCTGTCTACGTAAGCGCGAAGGGCGCGTACTGGACAGAGCAATGCCAAGGCTGGGTCTGCCTCCTCCAAAGGCAGCGCTTGCAGGTTCACCACCTGGTCTCTGAACAGAGTGGTGGGAACCTTGGGCACATATCCAGGCCGGGGTCTCAGGATCACGTGAGAGTCAGCCGGCCCGAATTCCAGGCACGTTTCGTCAACCGAAAATGCCTGCAGGTCCCCTACCCTCTTGATGGAGGCCAATGCGGTCAGGAGTGCTGTCTTCATAGACAAGAACTTAACATCTACTGACCGCAAAGGGTCAAATGGGGCCCTCTGCAGAGCACTTAGAACTACTGAGAGGTCCCAAGAGGGTATGAGAGGAGCACGAGGAGGAAGTAGTCTCCTCGCACCCCTCAGGAACCTGATGACCAGGTCGTGCTTACTTACCGTTTTCCCGTCCAAGAGGTCATGGTAGGCGGCGATAGCGGCCACATAAACCTTCAGGGTGGATGGAGACAGCCTTCGATCCAACCCTTCCTGGAGGAAAGAGAGCACGGACCCGATCGGGCATTTCCAGGGGTCTTCTTGGCGAGAAGAGCACCAATTGACGAAGAGGTTCCACTTCAACGCATAGGCCTGTCTCGTGGACTCGGCCCGAGCGGAAGTGATGGTAGCCACCACCGGAGGTGGTAGGGTACTCAAACCTGCCGCGTCCCGTCCAGGAGCCACACGTGGAGGTTCCAAAGATCGGGACGCGGGTGCCACAGGGTGCCCCGTCTCTGAGAGAGTAGGTCCTGTCTCAGAGGGATTGGCCAGGGAGGGGCTGTCGCAAGGAGCACTAGTTCTGGGAACCAGGTCCGGCCGTGCCAGTGCGGGGCGACCAAGATGACCTGCTCCTTGTCCTCCCTGACCTTGCACAGAAACGTGCAAGAAGGCTCACTGGGGGAAACGCATACTTGCGTAGGCCCCGCGGCCAGCTGTGCGCCAGTGCATCCGTGCCGAGCGTGCCCTCGGTCAGGGAAAAGTACAGGCTGCAGTGGGACGAGTCGTGAGAGGCAAACAGAACTACCTGTGCGTCCCCGAACTGATCCCAATCAGCTGGACCGACTGGGGATGGAGTCTCCACTCCCCAGGGATTGGCTGAACCCGTGAGAGCTCGTCGGCTGCACGGTTCAGGATCCCCGGGATATGGACAGCACGAAGGGACCTCAGGCGCTTCTGACTCCATAAAACGAGATGGCGGGCGAGTTGAGACATGCGGCGGGAGCGTAGACCGCCCTGGCGGTTGAAGTACGCTACTACGGCCGTGTTGTCCGATCTGACTAGTACGTGTTGACCCTTCAGCAACGCTCGGAAGCGGTGCAGGGCGAACCGTACTGCCAGCAACTCGAGGCAATTGATATGCAGGCGGCTCTGGCTCTCTGACCAAGAACCGGCGGCTGCATGTCCATTGCACATGGCACCCCAACCCGCGGTGGACGCATCTGTTGACACAACAACATGCCGGGAAACTCGTTCTAAGGGCACTCCTGCCCGTAGAAAGCTGAGGTTCGACCACTGGGTGAGTGTCTGTCTGCAGGCCTGAGTCACTGGGACCCGGAGCGTGCCATACTGCCATGCCCATCTCGGGACTCGATCGCGAAGCCAGTGCTGAAGCGGTCTCATATGAAGCAATCCGAGCGGCGTCACCGCGGCTGCAGATGCCATATGCCCCAGGAGCCTCTGAAATAGTTTCAGTGGAACCGCACTCTTGCTCTCTATCTGCCTGAGGCAAGTCAGCAGCGACTGCGCGCGCAAGCCGGTAAGCTGCGCGCACATGGCGACCGAGTCGATCTCCATACCGAGAAAAGAGATCCTCTGCACGGGGCAGAGTAAGCTCTTCTCCCAGTTGACCCGAAGGCCCAAACGAGCTAAGTGGTGGAGAACCAGGTCTCTGTGTTCGCACACCCGGTCCCGAGAGTGGCCCAGTATGAGCCAGTCGTCGAGATAGTTCAGGATGCGAACCCCTTGTTGCCTGAGTGGCGCAAGGGCTGCCTCGGCAATCTTCGTGAAGACGCGAGGGGACAGAGCTAGCCCGAATGGTAGTACGGCATACTGATATGCCCGCCCTTCGAACGCAAACCGCAGGAACGGTCTGTGTCGCGGAAGGATGGACACATGGAAGTACGCGTCCTTCAGGTCGATCGCTGCAAACCAATCGCATGGACAAACGCATTCGAAAAGGCGTTTCGCAGTCAACATCCTGAACGGAAGCCTGAACAGGGATCGGTTCAGGACGCGAAGGTCCAGGATCGGTCGTAACCCACCGGATTCTTGGTACAATGAAGTAAGGGCTGTAGGAGCCGGACTTCATCTCGGCTGGAGGGACGAGCTCGACCGCAACCTTCGCCAGTAGGGTCGCGATCTCCGCACGCATGACTGGGGCATTGGACCCCACCACGGTGTACCGGACACCCCGGAAGCGGGGAGGAGCTCGCGCGAACTGAATCGCGTAGCCGAGCCGGATGGTCCGTGCGACCCAGCGGGACAGACCCGGCAGCTGTAGCCACGCTCCCAGGGCGTGTACCAACGGGGTCACGCGGAGCACCGGCGTACCCTCGGTGGGGCAGCGAGGCAGCGTTACCGGCCCGGACTCGGGTGGCGTAGCGGCCCGGTGTCGGGGCGGCGGTAACGGCTGCGCCCTGACAGAGGAGACCAGGGAAGGACTCGCGTTCCACTGGGGTCTGCTCTGAGAGGGGGCTGGCGACAGAGAGGGACGAGAGCGGCGTGGCCCGGGGGCGGCGCACACTGCCGTCACCGGTCTCTGGGTGCTCAGGGATGGGTTAATCAGTTCTTTCTACAAAGGTTGCTGCTGACCCGTGGGCCAGCAGCTGGACAAAGGATTCTCCCCCGGCCCTCCACCGGGGGAAGGGGCGGACCTGCCACCGTCCCATGAAAGAACTGCCCATCCCAGAGCTGTCCGCGTCCGGCGCGCCGCTGGCCTATTTTCAGCAGGCTGCGGGGCTGGCGCGGACTGGGACGGCTTCCTGCAGCGCGCCCTGTGGCGTGGCCAGGGTGAAGGCTGCTGCTGTGGCCACGCGGGAGGGGGTCGCAGGAAGTCGCCCAGGCGGCGAGGAGGCTGAGGCAACTGTGCCGGCGGCGCTTAGGTGCAGCAGCGGGCCGCCGGGGCAGATGGCCTCAGTCTGCCTCTGGGGACAGCCAAGAACTGTTGGGCGCAGTCCCTGACTGTGCCGCTGATAAGGCCGGCCTGGGATATGTGCGAGCTGAGGAGGCGGGCTCACTCAGCCGTCCCACATCGACCAAGTAAGGCCAGTTGTCTTTCCCGGACCACAGCTGTGGACATCTCCTGACCCAGGGGGCGTGTGGTCACCTATGCCGCGCTGGGCGGGATCGGTGGCGGCACGCCTTCCTCGAGGCAGTGTTACTGGCCCGGACTCGGGTGGCATAGCGGCCCGGTGTCGAGGCACTGGTAACGACTGCGCCCTGACAGAGGAGACCAGGGAAGGACTCGCGTTCCACTGGGGTCTGCTCTGCGAGGGGGCTCGTAAGCCCTGGATCAGCTCTGTCCTCGTGCATACGCATCGGGGCGGCAGCTTACCCCATAACACTGCTGGACTACGCCACCGAAGTAGACGAGCCAGCAGGCTTGGGAGGGCGCTTAGGATAGCCTCACCGCGTCAAGTCAAAGCACTCAGTGGACACCGAAGTGCGCAACAGAGCACCTGACCGAGGGGGAGGGACCCCAGTGTACCCTTAGGCCGCGACCCCTCGAGGGCAGAGAAGGCGGAGGAGGCCACCAAACGGTCGCGGGAAGACCCGGAGATCTCCCGGACCGCGTGCACTCCTCATGCATCTCGGGAGCGAAATGGCATTGGGGGCGGGGCCCGCAGCTGTCGGGTGCCACCTCCAAAAACCAATCGCCCAACCGCGAGCACTCGTGACAGGGAGGAGATTCACACCAGCCCGAGGCTCGCGGCTGCCCGAGATAACATGGCTGTCAACTCTAGGTCAGATTCTACAGTGCTACCACACCCGGAGGCGGAGCATAGCCGAATCGTCATCCCCAAAGGACTCTAGCCCACCTTGAGATGCGGCAATCGACCTCTCGCCGCTATCTGGAGTATGAACTAAACGAACGGGGCGTCAGCAGACGGTCCCGCTGTTTCAGTCCAACACTCACTGGAAGCGATGTGCAAGAGGGCGGGAGTGGCCCGAGGAATGATCGTCGGGGTTCTTAATACCACAGCACCGCCCTCAGGTCACCCTGGCCACCAGCCAAAGTACCACCTCTCTCGGAGATGGTAGATCGGGGTGTGGCAGAGGGGACTCTCTCTCTTTACAGAGATCATTGAGTCTCGACCACAACATCGCGATGGTCATGTTCCCACAGAGGGAACACAGCACATCCACAAACACTGTCCGAACGTGCTGGGCCCAAACACGTCGAGCAGTGAATGCGTCCCAAAGACAGCAACAGATATCGACCGCACCCGGAAGTGCGCGGGCAACCCGTCTTGAAAAAGACGTGCCACACGCAAGCTCTTTTTGTGAGAGGAAGCTCTGCAGAGTGCCGAAGCGCCCAGGGAAAACACACACAGCTGTTGCAGATCACTGCACAGATCAGCAGGCAGGCAATGTGAGATCGCTGGAACGCGCCGTTACACCAACACCCTGGAGAACCGCTCGTCTCGAAGACTGAAGAGAGGACTTCAGAATTCAGGCTTGCCGGAGTGAAGAGATGCTCTTGGCTCCGAAGCAGAAACATAATGCGATTCATGCCAGCTACTTCCTTATATACCCAGGTGGGTAGGCGGAGTTACGCATGCAAATTCGCATGCCCATGGCATTGGCACTGCCATTGGGTGCTTTCTAAGATCTCGAAGATGATTGGCTTCTAGGCGAAACCCCCATTCGTCAGTCACTGACGTTACGTCGGAGTGACTGAACGAAAGGGAACTCACCACTACATGCTATTATAGATGGCTTTAATAATAAACAAATGATTTTTCTTTATGTAAATGCTACTTTAATGTCATATATTGCTCCTTTCTTTTTGTAAACATGCATGCAAAGCTTTTACATTTATATTGAATTATTAAGTAGATGCTTTTATCCAAATCGAGCAATAAAAGCAATCACACCAACAAACATGCAAGTGCTGTGTGAGTAGTCCTAGTTAGTCTAGCACAGTTTACATAGATATATAGAACAGTCACGTGTTGACAAAAAAGATGCGTCTTCGGACGTCTTGAAAATGGTTAAAGACTCAACAGCTCTGGTTGATTTTGGCAGGTCATTCCACCATCTTGGAACAGTCAAGGTAAACTTTTGTCTGACTATGAATGAATAAAATATAAAATGTATAAAATGAACAGATTCTGTTGTAGAGGGGCTTCCTCTGTGCTGTGCCAGGGCTTTATGCCAATGATCTAAAATCCAGCATACATAAGCATATCTAAAGGAAACCCCTCTTTTGAAGAGCGACTGAAAAGCGCTGCGATTCAAGGGTGAAAACATCTTCAGAAAGTATGACTCACTCTTTTGCTAATGAATATACTGCTGATCTGCTTTAAAAAAGTGTTGTGGTAAGAGCTATTTATGCTAAACTGTATAAATATTAATAGTCAACATAGCTTGAAGAATGAAGTTATTTTTTGCTTACAACTTACGTCCTCCTTTATACACACCAAAGCACCTCAATTTCTGTCTGCGACTTTTTGGTTGTGCGGTGCTAACCATGAACTCATGCTGCTCAAGGCTAAGCACAAACCTGTGTGGCATATTTACCTCTGTAATGAGCATTTCATGGCCTTCCCTCTTGTAATAGAATATTCTTGTCTGGTAAATTTATAATGGGGTTTGCATTCTCTGGTTCTTATTAAACTCTGTCGCCAGGATGGGCTAGTACAAACGACCCTTCTATTAGCCTTCCTGCACCCGGCGCGTCATTAGAGGAACATTAGGAAATTAGAGGAGAATTGCATTATGGGTGCAGCAGATGGAGTGGCTGCAGTACAGGACAAACGTGATTGGCTCTTCCTGCTGCAGAAACATTGTGCTGTCGAGTCATTGTTGTGCTGTTTTCGGTTAGGAAAATTATTTTAAAAATAAGCATGTTCACATATATATAGATTAGGGTCCAGTTCTAACTATTTACTCACTACTACCTAATGCTTAAATGGATATTTCACCCAAAAATGTACATTCTATAAGACATTTACTCACCCTCATGTTGTTCCACACCTTTATGAGTTGGTTTCTTCTGCTGAACACAAAAGAAGATATTTTGAAGAATGTCAGAAACCAAACAGTTGATGGATCCCATTGACTTCCATTTTATTTTTTTCCTACTATGGAAGTCAAGTGGGTTGACCATAATCTTCAAAATATCTTTATTTGCATTGAGCAATTGAGCAACGTGAAGCGGAGCTAGTTGAAGCTAGTAAACTTTCGCCGTATCCGGTTGGCAAAACTCCGAACACATCTTCCCTTTTTAAGAATGACTTCAGTGCCGGTCTTTGTTCTTTTCTGAGAGAAAATCTTAACTCCAAGTTTTCCAGAGTCGCAGTCAATGCTGATTCGAAAGACCGCCGTTCACCAGCTTCTGTGTTTACTTGAAGCAGGCAAGCAACTCTGCCGTCATTATGTTAAGCCTTGCCCACCGACTCTATGCACAATGTGATTGGCCCAACCAGAGTTTGTTTTTTTCCAGCTAAGAAGTGTATTGAGAGTTGCTAGACGACACTCGCGGCAGATTAGATTTGCTGCCGCGCTAGGGTGCGTCTAGATTTCTAGGCTACAATTCGGCATTTTTCACTGCGTACCCTTAAACTCCACTCCTCACAAATAAAACACAAAATTACACAATATGCTTACAAAATCGTTTAATAATATTTGAATAAAGGTTGTTGATTACTAAAAAATACTCATTGTATTAACTCAAATTTTTAATTTCAATGAACTCAAAATTTTAAGGCAACCAGGTAACTTATTTTTTTAAATAAATGTTACAGTATATATATAAACTATCTTTGATGTGCACTCTTTTATGTATTTGTGAGACACAAATGTCACCTGCAGTAGATTAGTAAAGGCCCATTTCTGTGATGATGGTAAATGCCACCATTAGTTTATCATTTAAACACGTCAAAGATAGTTTGAAAGAGTATGGATGAGTTTTAAAGGTTAACACAGATATGTAATGGGCAAAAAAGTTATTTTTTTGTCTGCTGCTGCATTTGCTTGTCCTTGTGTAGCAGCGACTACTCTATTCCAGATAAATTTGACAAAAACCTTCAAGAAAACAATTTGAGTTACAAGGTTTGACCTGTTGAATTTGTGTTATGCTGAAGAACCTTGCACTCAAAGTTCGAAAAGTTTTCTCCTCGCGCTCATTCGCATGCCGGTTGCCTCTCGCTACAAGCAAAATCACTGTACTATGATCAAAATGAATGTCTCAGACCTTGTACCCTTAAATGAGTTATGCTCCCGAGAGCGTTACATAAGGAAAACGGATCGTGTCTTTGGGACATACGCTGTCTGTGTGCTTCTCAATCTTCCGCTATAGTCTTCATCGGCTCACGCTGTGCGCCCTGGGCAATGAGCCTTGAAGATATCCATGTGATACCACCAGGCCGTTAGCGGGATTGAGCAAAGGTGCTCGCCTTTTTCCATGTGACGTTATTTATACGTTTTAATGATACCCTCTCTGTGCGACCCATCTCCTCCCAAGGCTGCTAGTGAAAAATTCATATTTTAAACACTTGCCCAATGCAGATAACTCCCATCAGTCATTTCTGGACATGTTTAGTGTGGGTTGTGAGGACAGGGAGTCTCGGATAGCGAAGAACTGGTCCAAGTGTCCTCCTCCAACTGCGCGAGAGGACATTTTATTAAATAACTTTAAATATTAATGCATTCCTCTGGCTATGTATGCTCACTGTTCCGAAATCATCAACCCTTCACTTGCCCGTGTGTGTTTCTTTTCTGCGTGTTCTTCAAAAATGAATGAATATGTATATGTTTTCTTTTCTCTTTCCCCTCACTCCCGCTGTTGCCCAAGCTCCGTGCCAGCAGGCAGCGACCGTGTTGCGTCTCATCCTGGTTTTATGCCAGCGTGGCAGGTTTGTCAATACAGATTGTCAGCGTCTCAGTCAGCCAGAAAGGGTCACCCGTGCTTGTGTCAGAAATCGTCGCTGTAGCCTCAGGATATGGAGGTCTTTAGAGTCAACAGTCTGACACAAGAACAACAAAGCTCTGAGTTTCCTTGCCTATCGGCAGCAAGTCACAGCCAAGGTTTCATTAACTATACATTATAGCTGAATATTTCACACGTTTCTCCTCCTCTGTGCATCCTCCTTTGTGTACTAAGGTGCTTATAGGCTTATTACAGTTATAGATTAAACCTTAAATGCCTGAATGTTTCGCCAATCATTATTACATATTCGGGTCTTTAGCGACCCATCTAACACGGATGGATCGCTACCTGTCACGATAATATAAAACTCTCCTGATAGAGTAACAATTACATAAGAATGAAATAAAGCTTATTTTGCAACCCGTTCTCACTCCCAAGGCATCAAAATCCGAAGCTTGGAAGTGCCTTCCGCGTCACAATAAAGATGCTAAAGGGGCCGCTAGGCGTCATTTTTCGATGCGCTGGGTGTTCCATTCATTACAATGAGAAACCTTTGGCGTCATACACAGACGCATGTTATCGTCATGTTGAAATTTTATTGGTTTATGATTTTGCCATTATGACATTTTGGAGTGTGATTCTCAATTTAATCAGCAAGCATAATACCATTTACATTTGTTTTATTTACCCTATTTAGACACGTTTTAACATGTAAACCAACCCCACCCAGGGCCGGCGTTTGCTATAGGCGAGCTAGGCGGTTGCCTAGGGCGACAATGGTGTTAGGGGCGCGAGCGCGCTCAAGTGCCACCCATTACTTCCAATTAAACATAGAATTGGAACAAGCGAAATACAACATAATGTTCATTAAACATGATCATCATAGGGCACCCCCTCAACAACACGTTTAATTACTTATCAACCTGATTATTAGATTGAATTGATGGTGATTATTGATTAATGGTTCAGGCGTTAGGTCAGGCAAGTGCTCATCTTGCACGTTCATCAAAAATAACGCGTCTAAACCCGCGGATGCACAAAGAGAAAGGAAAAAAAAGGAAGATCAAAAGAAAGCCCAGTATAGAGGTTAGTCTTCCTATCTCAGCAAATAAGTTGTCAAACAAAATAAATGTACTTAGTTTTATCAATATTATCAACTAATATTAATTTTATTAAAATTATTAATATTGTCACTAAGCTATCACTTGCTAGTTTTCTACGTATTACTACGTATTGCAAACATAACTTCGCTGACAATGATCTACAATAACCTACATGGATGTCATTTAAATATCAAAAGTCCAGTACGTTATGAAAGTTGAGAATGTATCTTATCCTAGTTTTGAAAAGTACAAATGCTCTCTACATCGGTACGTCGGAAGCAAATAAAAAGTAGAGCCTCTCTGTATTTTTTTTTTTTTTTTTTTTACTGGAGTAATGATAGATGCCATATTATTTACATTAAACACAAATATGCTGTGTTTTAGGCTACTTAAAGATTGATTGGGCCAGACAAAATTACGGAAATCACTAAATTCTCTATAGTGGCTGTAGTGTAGGGGTAAGACACATGTCATTGAGTTTTGACGCAAATCGATCAGAGGTTCGAATCCGCCTTTTATCCTTTCCGCAAAACTCCATCTCGCCTAGGGCAACCAAAGAGCTAGAGCCGGCCCTGACCCCACCCCATCCCTAAACCTACCCATCTGTGTGAACATGATACAAAACACAGGATATACAACTGCCTCCACGAGTTATTCAAAAAGTTAAATTAAATAATAAATAATAAAGTTTTCCAAGGCCAAACGATTGATTTGTACGAAGAAAATCCCCAAAAGCGATCAGCAACTCCATCCGCCGAAGATCACGAACGCATCAAATTTCAAATATTGCCACCCGTTACGTCAGATTTCATAGTGAAATTGCATTGGCTCTCGTATGTCTTGTGACCAATTGCGTCATTGCATCAGCATTGATTGTAAAATGCCATTGGCTCTCGTGTGTCTTGTGACCAATTGCGTCATGCTCAAGAGTCGTTTGAATCATTTGAATGAGATATGAATGAGTTCGTTCACCGAGCAGTGGGAAGCCAGGATAATCATTTCAGCGATTAAAACATCAAGATCAACTCTGTTCTTCACATGAAGATATCGTATGACTTCAGAAGGCTTGGAATGCAACATGAGTTAATATTTTTATATTGTTTTGGTCAGTTTTTGCAATAAATTGATGGATGGATGGATGGATGGATGGATGGATGGATGGATGGATGGATGGATGGGGATGGGTGGATGGATGGAGGGATAGGTGGGTGGATGGATGGATAGATTCTGCTGTTTTCATTCATAATGCAAATAATAAATAGGTAAAAAAATAAAAAAATAAAAAAACTTGTTCTTGTGAGCCAAATAAAGATTTTTTTATGTTTCCACAGGGAACAAAAAAACATCATGCCATTCCAGGATTCAAATCCTCTCAGAGATTTAATTAGCTGTGCTATGCTAATCACAGTCGTGTGGCCACTGAAAAATACATTAAACACACACCTGCTATGACAACACCAAGACAGCACAAACAAAGAGAGAATGCAAAAAAGAGCCTTTATAGAGAACATTCAGCGCCGACATGCCAACCAGGGGAATTTATACACCTGTACTATAGTTACAGCTGGGTTTCTTGAAGAACATTAACATCCACATATCCTCAAACACATGTTGGCGTTAAACAGGATCTCATCAGCCGACTTTCTGGCTTGATTGGAAAGAAATGGAACTTATATTAGATATTTTACAATTGCATTGTTCTGAAACGATTTTATTTAGTTACTTAGTTTCCTGCTGAATGCGTTTTCAGGACAGACATTGTCCAATATACCTGACCAGATATGTGTTTGGTAAATCTTTTTTATATTTTAGAGGGAAGAACATGATCGTTTTGACAAATGTTTACTCTGCTCTTTCAGAAAGCATCAGTGACTGTATCTGTAAACTCCACAAAAAACAGCAGTTTGTTACTCGTGTAAGTCTTCAAATCTGCTGAATTTCTTCCAAACTAAAACTAATTAAAATATATAAAACTAAAATGAAATCTATTCATGCATAAAATAAAAAAACTATCCAAATTTAAATAGTGTAAATTTGCTTTAAAGTACGTTTGAAACAGTATCAGTATATTAAAGCCAATGCACACGCACCGCCATGTCATGTCATTGAATTTCATATGTCACTGTAATAGACGCGAGTGAAAGGACTGATAATGTTAATTACAGCAGCAAGGTGACACGCCGGCTCTTGCTGAAGACTGCAGTCGTCGCTTTAATCAGGAAGAGGTCATCAACCCAACGAGGTCAAACAGAGGAACCATACGCCAGTTCAGACACTACATCTGATCAACTCTCTGTCCTCTTTCATACTAAGCTACCAGTACTTGTTTTTCACTCTTTCTTTTGAGTCTCTGGATCTATTAAAGGAATATTTTTGGAATAAATTATGTAGTTTGAATTGTACAATATATATATCATTTATTATAGAATAGAATACTATTTTATTATTATTATTATTTAATTTATGTTCTACATATAAAGAAGGTCTTACCAGAGTCAAACAGAATAAATTATATCAATGACAAAATGTCAATTTTTGGGAGATAATGTAATCTTTATAATGTAAGATATATATATATATATATATATATATATATATATATATATATATATATATATATATATATATATATATATATATATATATATATATATATATATATATATATATATATATATATATATATATAAATATACTTAATAATTATACATAGTACACACACACACACACACACACACACAAAAAAGTATGTAAACAACAAATTATTTTTTATTATGGATGCATTTAATCACTTGACAGACATATATATCTGAATTCATACATACATGTATATATATTTAAGTACTATGCTGTATATATATATTTATAATTTATATTATATGTAAATATATAACAATTTTTTTCCTAAATATATGCATGTATTTGTGTGTATTTATATATACTGTACATAATAATAATACACAGTAAACTTTTATTTTGGATGCGATTAGTTATGAAAATGTAATAACTTACATTACATTGTGATTGTTTGTTAGTTTAAATTAATATTGCACAGAATCAGGCTGTACGAGACAGAAACTGACGTGAATGAGGAACATTTTTGGTGAGCTATCCCTTTAACAACCATTGTGACTATGGATTTATATTCTTATACTATTTATCTGGTATCATTATTATTATTATTATGTTTTATATAATATATTCTTAGATATTTTAAGTAAAATAATATTTTATATACAAACACACATATTTTTATCAATTCATTAAAAAAACTGTTCACACTGGAGTGGAACAGTATTAGGCTTGTATTAGGAGTAAATGATGACAAAATATTTTTTTGGGGGGTGAGCTATTTAAAGGGGTGATCTTTTAAAGTTATGGCAGTTTATTGGCTACAAAAACATCTGGATTGGACTACCACAAGCTTCTTCTTGGGTTGGTGACATCATAAACACTTGCTATTAACAGAAACACTGCCGCCACGAACACGCAACTTAGTGGGCGAGGCCACGGCGCTGTCATTACGGAAGAGAGAGAGAGAGCTGTTGCAGGAGGCTAGAGTGTCTTACCAATCTAAGACCATTGTGTTTTTTTTCGGAGGGATGGGCCTCATAGAAGCAGGAAGCAGACAAGCCGTTCAAGGAACAGTGGAGACAGCGGTGTGGAATAAAGGTCAAATATAAGAAAAATACAGTGTTTTAAAAAAAAAGAAGTATTAAGACATGTTATACTGCTCCCCATAAACACAACAAAGCCTAGAAAAAAAACACGGAACCACCTCTTTAAAATATGCGGTGAATCTGGAGTATCCTTTTATAGAAATTACATTCTCTTTTTGTGTTTCGCAGAATATAATATCAGCATACGGGTTCTGTCAGTCTCATCATTTTCCAATTGACGTTCGTGACACTCATATCTGACTCTGCCATGCCCGCACCTCGGCTGTGAACAGCTGGCTCCGGAGGCGACACGGGTCGGGCACCTCCATTGGATTGCATTAACTGGATTGAGGTGGGGTCGTGGCCCGCCCGGGTCTGTGTTAATTGCAATATGAGGGTAAGTGATGGGTCCAAGTAAATCAAAGTGAAAGGACCCCTTCTCCCCTGTACGGGGCTTGGCTGTGACTTCAAATCTTCTGTGAGGGGTTTGAACAATATTGCTGTCATCTCGGCAAACTATAACCTGCCATAACAGGGTTTTCCCTCTTCTAAATAAATAATGGGACTTTATAGTATAGCAGTGGACTACTTTCGTGGAATGCCATGAGGATCAGATGGACAAATATGATTATTCCTGCAATGGAATCGCTTTGTTTTTGGCCCTACACACACACACACACACACACACACACACACACACACACACACACACACACACACACACACACGTATATATTTGAGCATGAGAAAAGTCTTGCTTAGCATATCACAGAAAAGAGGAAAAATACATTTGCCTTGTTATTTGAGGAACAAAGTAGACGTGTTTAAAACTAAGACCTTTAATGAAGCAATTTAGAGAGTCATTAAAGGGATACTTTACCAAAAAACAAAAATTAGCCCATGATTTACTCAACCTCAAGCCATCTTAGGTGTATATGAGACTCATCTTTCAGACGAATAAAATCAGAATTATATTTAAAAGTATCCTGGCTCTTCCAAGTTTTATAATGGCACAAAATGGCAACCCAAAATTTAAAGGGGTGATGAACTGAGAAATCAACTTTCCCTTGAGCTTTTGATACATAAAAGGTCATGATAATATAAGAATACCCTGTAAGTTTCAGAGCTTCCTTGTTAGTCAAAGAAAAGCTTTTACACCAGGCCCAGAAAACGATCGTGAGCTTCATTCTTACGTCATCGCGCTACGAAACACAACTCTACAGAATAATAAGCACGTCTAAGTAGCTCCGCCCACCGACTCATGGAACTGTTCAGATCGCTAGCCAGTAGCAATAAACATGCCGAAGAAGATAGCTAGATATCGTGGAAGAACACAGTCGCTGCATAAGCTTCCTTCAGATCATAATTAGGAATGAGTGATACTTCATTTATTTTTCATTCATCACAAGACCGTTTGTGTGTTCGCTTCATTTCACTGCAGAATCGTTTGTAAACAAGCCTCAAGTGCTGGATTTGCAGACACAATGTTGTGCCTTCTATATTGGATCCGACAGGAATGGTGCAACACACTTATGTGAGTAAAATGTCTTTTTTATATGTAGTACCAAAATGTACGGCCTTTGGTGGAAATTCTTTCTTGATCTGGTAGCGCATGTGTGTGTGCACGCGGTTCGCGCTTATATCGACCGATTATGCAGTCCATGTAATACAGAAATGATATTCCAATCAATCGCGGGTGGATGAGAAATAAATCATTGTGTTTCCTTGATAAAGACGTTTACCCTGTGGTCGAGAGAATCTTTGCAGTTGCCACTTTCAGATCAACCCCTTCCTCATGTGAACTGAACTGAACTAAACAGAACAGGGGAGCTGAAGCTCATTAAATATGCAGATCTTCTCCAATCCTAGCCGTGGGCGTTTACTTCCAAGTTTTCAGTGCGTCACGCTCATCAAAACCCAACGTTCAGGAGAGAGCCTCAAAACCAGTGTAGAAAATAGCCTATTACTTATTAGTTATGATATTTTTGAATGTAAAAACCACACAAACATCATTAGTTGACCTCAGACAACAGTATAAAAAAAGAAAAAAAAAACTGTTCATGACACCTTTAAAGGGATAGTTCACCCAAAAATGAAAATGTGATCTGCTTTGGGCATCCAAGATGTAGGTGTGTTTGTTTCTTCATTAGAACAACAACAACAAAAAAGACGAGTTTTAATTCCAACTGTTGCTCATATAATGCATGTCCATGGGGTGTATTTCTATGAGAGGCACTATGGGAGTAAAAAACAGACAGACATTCAAATACATATTAAACCCTGTGGTGACACATTGATGTCTTAAGACAAAAAATGATCGGTTTCTGTGAGAAACCAAACAGTATTTGTTATTTTTTACCTCATATCAGACAAATCTCATCTAGTATTCCCCTGCGCCATTTCTTCAGATGAAGATGTTAAAAAAACTGCAGTCAGAACACCTTCCGTATTCAAACTTCAATTTTTGTGCTGCGGAATAGACGCATTACGTTAATTGTCAAATGTCAACAGAGCTCAACTGCACTGTGTTGCCAAGTCCGCGTTTATTTCCGTGGGTTGTTTTCTATGTCCGCGGGTTGAAGCGACTATTATGTGATATATAGACCTATGAGTGCGAATTTTAGCAGGCATTGCTATTGCTAAAAGAAGCTATGGTTTAGGGCTAGTAGTAGTAGTGGTTTTGTTGTAAAAACTTGGCAACCCTGTCTGCACACGCGCTGGAATAAACAATCTTTGCCGGTGTTGTAAAAAAATAAAAGAAATTAATGATACACAGAGCAATTACCCAACATGATCATCATTTCTGAGAGAAATAGTGAAGGTGAATGCATATACAAAAATGCTCACCGTTTAGGATTTGAACAAATATAACCCAAGCCCCTTTGATGACGTGCATGATTACGTTACTGTTGATCATCTGTCCGTCATCGTCTAAAGCCTGCCCTGATGATTTCATTGGTCCGAACAGTTTCTGTTCGGGGATAATTACTCCTCTATGGATTGAGGCCAGACTGAACCGCCCAACCTAAAAATGTTATCATACTATCCCTTTAAAAAAGGTGTGTGTCACTACATACTGGCATTGCAACCTGACAAAATGGTTACTAAACAAAGCCGTAAATTAATAATTTGAGTCACTGGGATGAATTAAAAAACCCACTACTTCCTGTTAGAGTGTTTGATTCAATAAAACAGTTTTTTGAATATAGCTGATCAACATTTAGCAGTAAACTAGCATAAGTAGCCTCAAAGCTAACTCACTGAATATGACTACACAATGATTTCTTAGGTGTTTTTTTTAATAGCTTTGTTGTAGATACTTTTTGTGTAGCTTTGCTACTTGTAGTGAAGTAGCTTGGCTATACTTTAGCTATTTGCTAACTTGTGAAGCTCTAGTTTCTAAAAATACAGCTACTTAGTCATTTTGAGATTTCTCTGAAGTGCCTTTCTTCGCACAGACTCGGGTTTGTTCAATTGTGCATGTGTCTATTTAATTCATTATTCATGTGGCCTTGCTATTATAGGATGCTGCTTTCTTACAGGTGCAATTATGTATGAAAACACTCTAATGGAAGATGGATCTCTTTTGGACATCATGCTGTGTGTAATGTATGAATTTCCAATTTTTTCCCCATTTGGAGTCACACATTGAGTTGTTAGGACACTGCGAGGCACTCAGTTAGAGATGATTCAGATGTGTACTTCATGTTGTGAAGTCTCCAATAGAGGAAAAAAGGCTATCTGCAGATGTTGTGAATGGAGTTTTAATGCTTGTTCTGTTTGTTTACACCTGCAAAAACCACCAACGCTCACTCACAGAAGACGCTGTACTGTTTGACTGTACATCTAGTCACAGATAATGCCAATGCAATTTCGGTTGTAAGTGTCACAAGTGCTGTCCATCCCAGAAAATCACTTAATAGCCAATTTCATGCAAGAACGGTGTGGAACGAAAAACTGAGTTAATACTGAAGGAGAGAGAGAGAGAGAGAGAGAGAGAGAGAGAGAGAGAGAGAGAGAGAGAGAGAGAGAGAGAGAGAGAGAGAGAGAGAGAGAGAGAGAGAGAGAGAGAGAGAGAGAGAGACAGGTTTGGGTCTAGTCACACCTCATGGTCCTGTGATAAGGTACAAAGTAATAACTCGGCCTCTATGAGTTTTTCCAAAGCAAAATCATCTACATTCCTTCCAATTTAGTTTACAGGTGTCTGTGGCATCTTGTCTTGTGTTGCCAGACTTTTGACTTTTGGCATAAATCTGGTCTAAATTGCAGTTTCTTCTAGGAAAGAACCACCCTCTTATGAGAGCGTCTGACTGTTCTATGTAGTTCATGGCAAACGACTCCTATGAACTTTGTAAGAACTAGTTGTTCTAATGAACAAATATGTGTGCTTTGTCTATGTAGTGATTCAAAAACATACAGCAGTGTAGACTGGTTTATGAATAATTACTCTTTCTCTCAGATTCTTTGCAATTAACTGAATAATAAACGTAGGCCTAGTATGATTCTTGAGCAAATGACTCATCTGAACCAGTCCATGAGAACAGTTTTTTTCCTCATGAACAAATGTCTCTTATAAGCTATTTATTTGTAGTGAATCAGACACATACAGAATGACCAGTGTAGTCTGATTAATTAACAAATGACTCTGATGAACCTTGTAAGATCCATTTTGTTCTAATGGTGAACAAATGTCCCTTATGAGCTTTGTAGTGAATCAAAAACTGATTCATGAACATATTACTCTTATAAACCGATTCTTTATAGTTAATGAATAAGGAACATATACTGCAACAGTGTAGTATAATTCTTGAGCAAATGACTCGAATGAGCCATTTCATATGTCGTGAATCAAAAACGTATAGAATGACTGATTAAAGGTGGGATAAGTGTTATTTCAAAACCGTTTTAGAAAAAGGACTCGGCCGAGTGGAATAACAAACTTGTAGCCAATCAGCAGGTAAGGGGCGTGTCTATGGTGAGAGAGGCTCAGTGCAGGTCATTATTCAAAACAAATACGAGTCTCACATAACGGACATTAGCCAAGAACTAATATATGCTGGCTTTTGCTTGAATATGCTTGCGTGTCATGTTCGCTTGTTTGTCCATTTGCGATCGTATTGTCACTCACTTCAGCGATGATAAAGACCCGTTCATTTCCACACTGTATGGAGCATCTAAATCCCCTCAGTGTTTCAAGCGTCAGCTTACAAAATGTGTCCAACAGGTAAGATATTATACTCCTAATATATGTTTGTTTCCTCTTTTCATCTATATAACCCATCCGGTCATAATTGTAATGTTGTTAGCTGGACTATCGAGCTTGTATAGCCTACTAACTTTATTGAGTTGTTCATGAGAACTGTTTGTGTTTTTGTGATCGCTATAACTAATCTTGTCATAACTGTAATATGTCGTTAGCTAGACTGTCGGCTCGTGTGCTATCGAGTGGTTTATGAGAACGTTTGTGTTTTGTGATCGCTATAACTCTAATCGTGTCATAACTGTAATATGTCGTTAGCTGGACTGTCGGCTCGTGTACTATTTGTTCATGAGAGCGGTTTGTGTTTTTGTAATGAAAAGGGGTGACTTTTTCATTGAATATTCGACCTGGATTAGTAATTCACAGATTGTGTGTGTGTGTGTGTGTGTGTGTGTGTGTGTGTGTGTGTGTGTGTGTGTGCGTGTGTGTGTGTGTGTGTGTGTGTGTGTGTGTGTGTGTGTGTGTGTGTTTCAATTTCTTGTCATAAAAAAGCAATATGTCTCAGAAAACAATGCAGAATGTACATCTGTGGTCACTCCACAAAATGCTGGATACAATTGCCGTCAGCTCTTGCTGTTTTTGTATATCAGATGGTCAGTCAAGAGGCCTAGACTTTGAATGGTCCTTGACACATCAAAGACTTCAGAAACACCAAAGATAGGCAGAAATATACCTCTACAGACATGAAAACAGTTCAACAATTGCCTCATGCTAAAAAAAAAAAAAAAGTTTTGTTGATGTTTCTAATAGGCTGTGTGAATTTTTTACTGAACTCATAGCATAGGCTATATGTTTTCAAGCGCTAGTTGGGGCAGTTTAAATGGTTTTAACTGGATGTAGGGGAAAAACTGTTCTGTCTTTGTAGCCTTGCATCGTCACATGCGATGATACCCAGCTCTTTAGAGACCTGTAGATCTTTCCATTCAGCGCTAAACAGAATTATCTTCCACGCTAATCTAGCGTCAACATCAGTGCTTGAGGCTGACACAGTCTAAAACAACAACAAAATGTGACTCCACAACACCACACACTTCTTACATATTACCAACACAATTGTAAAAAGGACACAAGCAGTTAGTCATTTTGAAAACACCAAGCTGATCAAAGCGTTTCGGCATGAGCGCTAGCTGCTTCAGATCCGTTGCTCTTTTATCTTTTCAGCGATTATATGAAGTCAGACAGCATCTCTCTCCTCCCCACACCCCCCACTCTCTAGCCCAATTTGGAATGATGCTACTGTAGAAGTTTATTTTAACTTTTTTTGGATGAATGGGTGGAAGCTGTTAATGAACTCAGAATTAGTGACAAAATGATCCGGCTTTTTATGCTATCAGCTTTTTATCACCACCAAAGGAAATGATTTTTGATGAGTATTTTAGGATCTGAAGGCTGTATAAAATATTTGATGTATTCAGAAATGACCTAGACCTGTAAGCTAAGCTTTTTTAGTTTTGTATTGAAGTAAAAATGATTAATCACAAGAATTATTTTATTCACACTGAAAGGCTTTTTCAGAATAATCATAAGACAGTTATATAAATATTTAATGAATATGACTTCAATTTAGGTGATTTATACAACAAAAAAGATGATTCGTTTGATTTAGCCCTACGTTGCACCCGTTTTTGCTGTTGGATCTGTGCATTGTGACATTTACAGAATCACGGTTAATAAATCAGGATTAACCCATTTAATCCCACTACAATTGTGACCACAACTTTTCCTCACATATTTTAGTGTGGTATAAAAGTAACTGGAGTGCTGGAGGTTTGTAATTTTGTAAATGCATTAACACCATAGCCCTAGACTCTCTGTGTTCTATAGGTCACAACTGTGACCAGACATAAAAAAATAATAATAGCATATATACCCAAATATAAGATGACCCTGAATATAAGACGACCCCCCATTTTCCAGACTTATTTTTGTGGAAAAAATCTGGTTTTCAATAGAAAATGTTTTTATTTGAAAATTCTACTGATAATTCATTGAATTTTTTAAAACACCATTCATTACAGGCCTCGACATTAAGGATGTTCATGTGCTTGTCCTTCGGAAAAGTAAATCGCTCATTCACTTGTCCGAGTAAAAAATGTGCTTGTCTGGATTTTTTTTTTTTATGTTGTAAATATAATTTATTCTGAAGCAATATACTCAACAGTCTTCCATCAGCTTTGGCATATTGAAATATATCCATAAACATGCCAAGCAGTCCAAGAGTTGTCCTGACAGAAATATATATAGGTGTCCAGAGACCGGAATCGTCCGCATGATCCGAGCCAGTCCACGCACCCGCCTCCTGTCACTCACTCGTATCACTTGAGTGGCTTACTACTTTAAACATTCAAAAACATCATGTCATGTCGCATTAACTTCCTTGAAGTCGGGTACTCTGGTCAAGTTTAAAATTGGATCTGCCCAGAGCCATTCTGGATCTGCCATCGATCTCCGCTAACGTTTGGTCGTGACGCATGTCATCTCAAACTAGAGCACGACATCAACGTCATCGATCTCAGCCACTCCCTCTGTTTGCTGATTGGACCGGTTAAAATTTGACCGGAAAAAAACTGAGAATATACCACAATCCCAGACGGAGTACTGAAGGAAAATGAAAATTGAGTGGAAGTGCGTAGGCGGGAGGAGTCCGAGTATTCATTTAAACGCAGTCAGTTTTGGAACCTAATTACTTGAGAAAGATACATTGGATCTGTGCATTTACTCTTAAAGTGACAGTAGCCTAATAAACCTGCTGTCTGTCATGTTAATAAAAGAACAAAAGACAAAGAAAATCACTCTCTGCTCTTGACTGAATAATTTTTGTAACTAATTGTAAGCATTAATTTTGACAACAAAGACTGCAGTTTTATTTTACATTTGATTACTGTAATTTAATTTAAATTACTTTAATCACTTGCCTGAATATACCCCCAACTGAAAGCCGTGTTTATTTAATCTCTCTCTTTATTATATTGCATTTATTTGTGCTGTTGTTTGACATTTGTTTATTTGTTCTTATTTCATTACTTTCTTTACCTGTTATTTTTTATGAAAATACATTTTGCATTGAAGAAAAGTCGATTTTTTTGTATATGCTGTCAATTATAGTTGGAAATCTCTAATTACAAGAAAATAAGAGTAATTTATTGATAATTTGACCTAATTTGTGTGGAAATTAATACAAGTTTTTGGTGTTTTATGCCACTTGTGCTCAGCTGGAAACTGGAGTGAATATACAGGTAAGTTTTTTTTTTTTTTTTTTTTTGCAGTTTTACAGAACTGTAGGTAGAGGCAAGTTGTTTTATTGCTTCAGTTCCTTCACTGAGCTCTAAGGTAAAAAAAAACAACATAACGTTTTTATATAACGACATGCAAAGTTGTGGGAAAAGATCACGTTCTGGACAGACACTGTCCATGGCTGCCTGTTTTTGAGGCAGAAACTGAGTGTTTTGTGTATGAACAGAGAGATTTTTTAGTAAAGCTACAGGGACTCCTACATTTCAGCTTTCATTTTTCCAAAGCTCGGATTTGCTTGTTGTCGAGCATATCATCCCAGTGTAGATACACTCATGTTATTCCTCCTAGTTTTTTTAAATCCAATAGGGTGTTCACTCAAATATTTCTGCAATTCAAAGGACTTCGGACATATACGCTGGGCCCTGTTTATGTTTTTTTCCTGCTTCTTCTGGATGTAACATCTATCTGTCTGGAGTATCAGACCCTAGTGTCAGAAATGAAAAAAGTCATTCGGCCTCTCTCTCTCTCTCTCTCTCTCTCTCTCTCTCTCTCTCTCTCTCTCTCTCTCTCTCTCTCTCTCTCTCTCTCTCTCTATATATATATATATATATATATATATATTGTATGCTCTGTCGTGACTACCTCTTGCCGGAGCTCTTGGATAGCCTGTGCAGTTGTAATTTCTCAGATGGCAGAATCTCATTTACTCCTGAGCGCGATGTGTATTTCAGAATGTGTGAAAACAAGGCACTCGATGCAGCTGAGAGAGGTGGCTGTCAGATGCCACTCAGGCCAGACTCAGAGCCCTCATCATCCCCTAGTGGATTAACACCTTCTGGCCTGGATCTGCACCGTGCGGCTGGTCCTCTCATCTATCTCGTTCCGGCCTCCAGAGGAAAGCGAGTACATGTATCCGGCGGTCGAAAGCAAGTATGTGTCTTCTGCAATCAAACGGACAGCTCTCACAGTTGTACTTTTTTGGTCTGGCAAGCATCACTATTACAATTCACTGTAAGAAAATATTGTTGGTTTTTAAGGGATAGTTCACCCAAAAATGAAAATGTGATGTTTATCTGTTTACCCCCAGGCCATCCAAGATGTAGGTTTCTTCAGTAGAACATAAATGAAGATTCTTAACTCCAACCGTTGCAGTCTGTCAGTCGTATAATGAATATGAATGGTAACATGCATCTATTAGAGTAAAAAACATTTAAAAAATATGCACAGAGAAAAAATTATATTAAACCCTGCAGCCTGTGACGACACATTGATGTCTTAAAGGGTTCACCCAAAAATTAAAATTTTGTCATTAATTATTTACCCTAATGTCGTTCGACACCGTAAGACCTCCGTTCATTTTCAGTACAATTAAACAAAGAGAATATTTTTTGTGCGCAAAAAATCTGATTTAAAAAAAAGTTTCGAACCATTATGAATCAGCGTATTGATTCATGATTCGGATCGCGTATTAAACCGGAAAACTGCTGATATCACTTGACTTTGGCGATCCGAGTCCTGAATCGATACGCTGATTCATAATGATTCGTTCGAATCCTTGTTTTGAAATCGCCCCGACGCAGTCATCATTTTCATGTCCGGCTACACGTAAGCGCAGCTGCCTTTAAACTCTTTCCCTGCCAGCATTTAAAAAAAAGTTGCCAGCCACCGCCAGGGTTTTTGACAATTTTTACAAAAACTTAATAACCCATATATTTTGTTTAATAAATGTCTAAGGATGTACTATATCAAAATAAAGAGCTGACATTCTTCTTTTAAACAAACAAAAAAAAAGTATTCTAGCTTCATGCTTTCCCTTTTTATCAACACTTGAATAGGTGGGTGTGGGTACGTTTCATAAAAAAGCAACATTTTGAACAAAAAGCTGAAAAAAAAATATATTTTTTTTATATGCATATGATTACATACGATCGCTTGTTTTACTGTGTCTTCCTCACGTGTGTTTTGATCAGGGGATTCAGTACTCATTCAGGAGATGCGTAAAAGCGCCCCCTAGCGTCTGACAGTAAAATCACGAAAACACGGAAAATTCAGTTTTTGGCTGGGAAGCATTTTCTCCAAAATAACATTTGGCGGGGAAAGAATTAAAGAGAATGGGAAATGAGAATGATTGTTTTAAACCATGTTACGCCCAAAACACACCCATGAAGAGAACAGGGACACCCCTTTGGACCATGAGCCCAACAAAAGTGTATTCGGACTAAGTGCACTTTCGCCGTGTGCTTTAGACCATGTGTTTTTGATTCACTAAAACGATCTGGTGCATTAGTGTCATTTGTTTGTGAATTGGGTTACACTAGTTGGTTTTCGGTTCACTGAAAAGAACTATTCCTAAAAGTCATTATGACTCTTTATTTGTATATATATATTGGACTACACTGGTCACCTTTTATGTTTTTAATTCACTAAAAAGAACCGGTTCATAGGAGTCATTTGTTGGGGAATCAGAATGCACTGGTCACCTTTTATGTTTTCGATTCACTGAAAAAGAACCAGATTAAAAGAGTCATATTTTTGTGATTTAGACTAGACTGGTTGCGCTGTACATTTTGGGGATTTCGCACGCGATCTATACCGGGCTCAAACCCTCTTCGCCCGCATGTGCGCCACAGCTCAACGTGTCAGAGCATGTGCACGAACTGTGTTATTTTTAAAGGTGGAATGAATCATGGCAGAGGGCTCCGGGCAGGCGATTTGTTGAGCTAATGGTGGGTGAGACATCACATTTTCATGTTTGCAGGTCCAATGCATCACAGAGGGCCACAAACATTCATCACAGTTCACATCTCCTCTGCAGACATTTGCAAAATCTGTGTTTACTCATTATGTCTAGGTTTTCAATTCTCTGTCAGTGAATATGGATTAGATAAGCTCTCTTTCTCCCTCTCTCTCCCCCTCAGCATGGAGCGAGCGAGCGCTTCCAGAGACCCGGACAGAAATTCGGTGTGAAATGCGAGGGCTGTCTGCGTGTGTGAGGGAGCTGACAGGATTTTAGGAGCGTGGAAATGGAAATAAGAAGAAGGCTTTGGATGTGCCCAGCTGCCATCCTGGAGGAAAGATTGGTGTCTGTCGCAACTGGCCCAATTTCAAAATTGCCACGTCCGTTTACTCTCCATCTTTATTTACACAAATCTGTTTTGTCACTCTCTCTTCACCATTTGCCTGGACAGATGCATTAAAACACTCAAAACAATCAAATCCGAAGCGGCCGGTCGAGATGGAGTTGATTGACGAATTGGCACGGCTTTCCCGGCAAACGTGCTGTGAGACAATGAGAAGAGCTTGATGTGGCTGGAACCAACCGAACCAGCTCATCGGATTTCAGACGCAGAGTGAAATAGATAAATTGGACTATCAAATTCATCTGAATATAAATGTGATGTTTTTATCATACTTTTCTTATTTGAAATAGTAGATCTTAATGTAATTTAACCAATGAAAGATCATTGTGGAACACCACAGGAAATAATACAAGCAATCAGGACATTAGGGAAACTACAGATTCACATCATTTGTTTGGCTTATTTTTTTGTTTGTTCGTTTTTATTTATTTTTTGCCGACTTGTAGAGCTGGAGATAATAAATTATCCATTAGCAGCTCTGTATGTTGTGTACCATATATTATTCCAGCTAAAAATAGCTATTTTATGGCTTGTGTGTTCATGGACCACCACAGCGATGACCTACATATGATGAATATCGTGAAAAGGTCACATTTCTCCCTAAATAAGAAAGTATATTTTCACAAAGAAAATTGGTTTAATTATTTTTATGACAATTAAACACATCATTCTCAGTGATTCTCATTAGATTTTCAGTCTGCCAATAAATTATAATAATTTCATTCAAATCTGCATGATTAAATGTAGTACAACAAATAATACCACAATGTATAAACACTTAAAGGGATAGTTCACTTTGAAATTACATTTTGATATGTTTTAGCTTACCTCATGGGCATCCGAGATGTAGGAGTATTTGTTTCCCCAGTAGTTTCAATTTTGATCATTTTAGGTCAAACCGTTCTTGTCTGTACCTCACATAATGCAGGTCTATGGTCACCACCTCAAAGAGCATACACAGAGAAGTCCAAATTAAACAATCCCCCATCATAAGTACACACTGATGGCCTAAGACACGAAACGAGCGGTTTGTGTGAGAAAACGAACAGTATTTATATCGTTTTTACCTCTTGTACACCACTACGTCCGACTGATCCGAGGGCGCGCGTGCGTGTTTCCTGTGGTGTACAAGAGGTAAAAACGATATAAATACTGTTCGTTTTCTCACACAAACCGCTCGTTTCGTGTCTTAGGCCATCAGTGTGTACTTACAATGGGGGATTGTTTAATTTGGACTTCTCTGTGTATGCTCTTTGAGGTGGTGACCATAGACCAGCATTATGTGAGGCACAGACAAGAACGGTTTGACCTAAAATGATCAAAATTGAAACTACTGGGGAAACAAATACTCCTACATCTCGGATGCCCATGAGGTAAGCTAAAACATATCAAAATTGAAGTGAACTATCCCTTTAATATTTAAACCCAACCAGATTATGTTTTAGCAAGTAATCAGATTCTAAGGATGCAAAAGTGTCATGAAAATTAAAAGATACTAAAAACTAGGCTTTGTTTTAATTTTGAAAGTATAAATATTTCTTATTTTTCTACATATATATCTGTTTTTTATCTAGAAAGAGCACTGCTGATCCAAAACACCCTTAACATTATCAGCCAAATTTAGGTTCTCTGAAACATCCAATGCCCTGTTTACAGTATTCGGTCCATATATCCTCATACTATCTAGATAATATATGAAAGTAATGAGAATGAAGGCAGGTGGTATAATGATTCCCGTTGTAGGAGCTTTGTTGTACAAGACAAGATGTTTCACAGATTCGTGGAAGCTGCATAGGGATACCAAAGACAAGTATTAAATGGTAAGTACGATAACCGTCTTTAGTATGTTGCAGATGACATAACATAATAAGACTTCACAGGATGGGATAATCACAGGCTGCGGAACATGCAGGTACATAAAACAACTCTTTTTAGTTTGCCATCCACATAACAGAAAGCTGCATTAACGAAATCAACTTAACTCAGGCTAGTATCCGCAGGTTAAATAGGTCACAGACATTGGCGCACAGCAGAAAGCAGAGTATTCACAGGCAGATTACTTGACAGTCTTTGAAACACGACATCTAAACTAACTCAACAGGCCACTTCTTTTACAGTCTTTGTTGAGCGATATTAAACATAACTCAGGGCTGAGTTCTCAGGTAGATACCGTACATGAACAGTCTTGGCAGGAAAATGCCAAACATGACTCAGGTTGATATTCATAGCCAAAGTCTTTCAGTCAGTCAGAAAAAAAGAGGGCAGACTGCATCTCAAGTAAGTTGAAGTCCATACAGAGAATAATACACTCACTACGGGGATTGAAGAGCAAGGGAAGTATCACAGTAATCAAAACCTGACAAGGACTGATCTTAGTTCAGCCTTTATATCTGCTCCACACACTCATAAGCGCCGGGTGCATGTCATTAACGCTCTGGTAAGGGCAAGCATATGAATGACGGAACTGAGTCCAGGGGGATTGTGACAATGATGTCTACACATTGCATTTACTCCCCTGCAACAGAAATGCGCCTTTGTTAGATAGACTATGGATCCAAATGCATCCATCTAGCTTTAATCGTGTTACATGCAAATCTGCGTGGTCTAATCTACTTTAGGCGCCACAGAAAATGTCATTATATGCATTTATATAATGTTAAATAGTCCTTTATATAATTTAGGTGCATTAGAACTAGTGAAAGACATTGGCAGCATCAGAAACAGTTCAGCTCTGAGTAACGTATTACCCACTCTATTGAAACTGAAGGGTCCTCAAAGGTTCTTTATTAATATTAATAGTTAGTGTAATGGAGGCCAGCTAGTAAAAAGCTGTTGAGGTAAACCTTACTCCCCTGGCCTCAAGAGGTGCACTATCGACTGACACTAGTCACGTCACGTCACCTTTATTTATATTGTGTTTTTACAACACAGATTGCTTCAAAGCAGCTTTACAGGACTGTGGTCTTTAGCGTTCTTGTTAGAGTGCCTGTCTCCAATGTCAGTGACACTGGTTTGAATCCTGCTTGGAGCAGGTGCATGTAGGACCAGTTGCATTGGTGCCATGACCCAGATGGAAGTAAGGTTTAAGGGGGTTGAGTGTAGCGGTCTCAGGGGGTGAACTAGTGACTGCTGCTGCGGGGCAGCGATCCTCAGCATTTTTGTTAACGTTACTGCCTCCCATTTCAATTGCTGGTAATATTGGTTCAAATTCCACTCAGAGTGGGTGCGAGAAGGACCAGATACATTGGTGCCTTGACCCAGAAGGGAATGAGATTTAGGAGGGTGATTGTAGCGGCCTCAAGAAGTGAACTAGGGGCTGACATTACATGGCTGTAATCTTTAGCATTTTTGTTAGCGTGGCCACCTCCCATCACCTCCATGCCTGTGATGGCGGTTAATTCCACTAGGAGCAGGTGTGAGTAAGAACTGTTCCATTGGTGCCATGACCCGGAGGGGAGGGGGGGGGGGGTTGAGTATAGCGGCCTTAAGAAGCGACCTAGCGTCTGATGCTACAGGGCTGCGATCTTTAGCATCCCATGCCAGTGGTGCTGATTTGAATCCCACTCAGAGCAAGTGCGAGTAGGACCAGTTACATTGGTGCCGTGACCCGGTTGGGAGTGCGGTTCAGGAGGGTGAGTGTAGCGGCCTCAAGAGGCGAACGAGTGACTGACACGACAGGGCTGCCGTCTTTAGCATTCTTGTTAGCGGCCACCTCCCATTCCCATGCCGGTGGCGGTGTTTTGAATCTTGCTCAGAGCATGTACGAGTAGGAACTGTTCCATTGGTTCTGTGACCCGGATGGGATTGAATTTTAGGAGGGTGAGTTTTTGTCAAGAGGCAAACTAGCAACTGATGCTGCAGGGCTGCGTTCTTCAGCATCCTTGTTAGCGTGGCCGCCTCCCATTTCCAAAGCTGGTGATGGCGGTTCAAATCCTGCTCAGAGCGGCTATGAATAAGAACTGTTCTATTGGTGCCATGACCTAGATGGGATGGAGGTTTAGGAGGAAGAGTGTTACAGCATCAAGAGGCGAACTAACAGCTGACGCTACAGGGCTGCTATCTTTAGCATCTTTTTAACGTGGCCGCCTTCCATTCCCATGCCGAAGACAGTGGTTTGAATCCCACTCAGAGTGGGTGGGGGTAGGAGCAGTTGCATTGCATTGGTGCCGTGACCCAGAATGGAAGTGAGTTTTAGGAGGGTGAGTGTAGTTGCCCTTAAGAGGCGAACTAGTTAATGATGCTACAAGGCTACTGTCTTTAGAATCCTTGTTAGCGGCCACCTCTCATTCCCATGGCGATGGTCGAATCTCACTCGGCGCATGTGCGAGTAGGAACTGTTTCATGCTGCGACCCGGATGGGAGTGAGGTTTAGGAGGGTGAGTGTAGCGACTGATGCTATATGGCTGCAATCTTTAGCATCGTGGTTAGCATGGCTTACTATTTTCATTATTTTATTATTAGTTATTTTATAGTTAGTTTACTTATTTATTTTTGTTTTGTTATTCTTTATTATTTTATTGCATATGTTGGCCAAACAACACATCTTTATCCACAGAATGTGACATTATATAAAAAAAATATTACATTTTAGACTGAAGCTGTACCAAGCTAAGTACCAAATTCTCAAAAACATCCTAAAGAAAATGAATATAAAAAATTATTTCCTTTCCGAAAGCAACACGTCACAAATATAATCATAGCTAGCAACTCTTTTTATATGCATGTGTGCATGAAAACCCCCTCTTGCCTTCTGTTGTTTAAAAGAAAAATCTGGCTCAGCCTTCATTCTGCACCTAATCACAGAAGTGAATTATTGCGGAGGGTAATAAAGCTCCAAATGCATCGCCTTTGTTCCTCTTATCAGCTCAGTTAAGCAATTTACCTACACATTCTCTCTCTATAATCACCACCAGGCTGCAATTATGCAGTTCTAGAAGTTTCTGAAGAGGATTGTAAAACGAGTAGATGTCATCAGATACAGCCTGAGAAATAAAGACTCGAGTGTGCATGCTTAAACATTTAAGATGAAATATGTTAAGCAGGATATTAATAGGCTCGCATGCAATTATAATAACTACATCCTTTCAAGTCAAAAGCCTTGTATTGTCATGGTGACTCTTAAGATCTTGTTCAGATTTTCATTTATTGATAGAACCATAAAGCAAACTATTTATCAGGTTTTAATGAATTTAAAAATGTTTTTACTGGAAATTATAGGTTATATTATAGGTTAAAGGCTATTATAGCTTTTTATTATTAATATTTTGAAATGTAATATTTTCCGTTTTCATTTTGATTTTGTTGTGTTTGTTTAATTTGTTTATGTGCTTAGTTAAGTTTTTTATGTCCATATAGTTTTTGTTTAAGTTTTTATTTCTGTAACTAAAATGTTTTTAGGGTTTTAGTTTGAGTTATACAGTAATAATAACACTGATGCGCATTAAGTAGTTAGATAGGTGAAACTTTTCCATCTGATGCAATATAGTTTCACAATCCATGAAGTAATTCCTCAGTTTTCATACTTTAATGCAGTAAAAAATCTCCCCCGTAACTCTTCCACCCACAGAGCTTCAGCCTGAGCTTCGGTGGTAACAAACTTTACAACTGCTTTCATATACAGCACTTTGGCTGCCAGCCGGCCCGTATCAGTACAGATTTGTGTATCCGTTGATTCATGGTGGTAGATTTCTGCTGGACTGAGTGGGGCTTCAGTAGCCGCTGGGGGCCTGAGAGAAACAGCGGGAGGGCTGGAGCTTTTTTTGCAGCCAGCATTTTAGCCACAACCACCAGTCACAGCAAATTTGAGTCTGTTTTTTGTGGACTAATGCATCGGGAAACAATCTGGTGTGTGTGTGTGTGTGTGTGTGTGTGTGTGTGTGTGTGTGTGTGTGTGTGTGTGTGTGTGTGTGTATGTATGTGTCTGTATATATGTGTGCGTTCGAAAATTAGTCAGTTGTACTAATTACAGCAAAAAGTGGGCGACTTGTTCTGTGTTCTCCCTTGTTGTTCTTTTCATGTTCCTGTTGTTACTTCATCTTGTCAGATGATGTGTGCTTGGTGTGGTTAATGATTCCAGGAAAAATAAGATTGTGCTGCAGAGGAGGGCAAAAAACATGATTTTAAATGATTTGATAACACTTTATTTTGATGGTCCACTTTATTTAAATTTATGAAAAAGGAAATAGAAAAGCATATTATAATGGTATATATATACATATATATAATTTAATATAATCACATGAAGGATTATTAGTAACACCTGTTCAATTTCTCATTAATGCAATTATCTAATCAACCAATCACATGCATTGTGTCTGGTCCTGGTCAAGACAATCTCCTGAACTCCAAACTGAATGTCAGAATGAGAAAGAAAGGTGATTTAAGCTATTTTGAGCGTGGTATGGTTGTTGGTGCCAGACGGGCCGGTCTGAGTATTTCACAATCTGCTCAGTTACTTGGATTTTCACGCACAACCATTTCTAGGGTTAACAAAGAATGGTGTGAAAAGGGAAAAAAATCCAGTATGTGGCAGTCCTGTGGGAGAAAATGCCTTGTTGATGCGAGAGGTCAGAGGAGAATGGGCCGACTGAGTCAAGCTGATAGAAGAGCAACTTTGACTGAAATAACCACTCGTTACAACCGAGGTATGCAGCAAAGCATTTGTGAAGCCACAACACACACAACCTTGAGGCGGATGGGCTACAACAGCAGAAGACCCCACCTGGTACCACTCATCTCCACTACAAATAAGAAAAAGAGGCTACAATTTGCACAAGCTCACCAAAATTAGACAGTTGAAGACTGGAAAAATGTTGCCTGGTCTAATGAGTCTCGATTTCTGTTGAGACATTCAGATGGTAGAGTCAGAATTTGCCATAAACAGAATGAGAACATGGATCCATCATGCCTTATTACCACTGTGCAGACTGGTGGTAGTGTAATGGTGTGGGGGATGTTTTCTTGGCACTTTTTAGGCCCCTTAGTGCCCATTGGGCATTGTTTAAATGCCACGGCCTACCTGAGCATTGTTTCTGACCATGTCCATCCCTTTATGACCACCATGTACCCATCCACTGATGGCTACTTCCAGCAGGATAATGCACCATGTCACAAAGCTTGAATCATTTCAAATTGGTTTCTTGAACATGACAATGAGTTCACTGTACTAAAATGACATCTACACATTTAGCAGACACTTTTTGTCCAAAGCGACTTACATTGCATTCAAGGTACACATTTTAAATTATTATCAGTTCTTGCTTTCCCTGGGAATCGAACCCATGACCTTGGCGTTGCTAGCGCCACTTTCTACTGGTTGAGCTACAAGAAAGCCTATGTAAATGACCCCCACAGTCCCCCACAGTCCCCAGATCTCAACCCAATAGAGCATCTTTGGGATGTGGTGGAACGGGATCTTCGTGCCCTGGATGTGCATCCCACAAATCTCCATCAACTGCAAGATGCTATCCTATCAATATGAGCCAACATTTCTAAAGAATGCTTTCAGCACCTTGTTGATATATAATGTATAATTCAAAATTCAAAATTATGTAAAATTGTAAGTTAATTATAAGTGAAAATGTATGGTAAAAATCTACTTTTAGAAAAAATATTTATTCACCATGGTAATTTACATCCCAGAATTCCCTGTGATACACAACAGATTTTAATTGATTAAATATCTAGAATATATATATATATATATATATATATATATATATATATATATATATATATATATATATATATATATATATATATATATATATATATATATATATATATATATATATATATATATTGGTTTCCAAAGCAGATTTTACTAAAGTATTAATAATTATTAAGGTATATGTTCATAACATTTTTATTAAAACAAACAAACGAAAAAATATCTTTCTGTAAAGTGAATTTCTGGATTTATTTGTTTTAGACAGATTTTTTTTACAGGATTGTAAGGATTTGGTTTGTAAACATTGCTGACAAAATCATTTTCCATAACTGATTTTTAACTTTTATAATAATAACTTTTCATTATTTTAAAATTCCTCCATTTTTTCTATGATCCAAGTGTTGACATTGTAACGCCTGGCCTTTATTCCGGCTTTTTTCATTAATATTCCTCAGTTTTATCAATGTCTCTATGATCCAAGTGTCATTTCTCCATTGGCATTTGTATAGTCAAATTAACATGTTAATCAGTTGCCATTTCATTATTGACAGCATGAAATCATTAGTTATTGATGATTCTTCTCTAGAATAGCAACAAATCATTACCCACTGTTTACCGGAGGCTTCCCTCAATAAAATACAGAAAATGTAGACGTCGCAGGCTAATCCCTTCTTTTACTGAGCTCAAACTGCTCACTTTCACCTTGATTGGTAATGCAGATTTGGGAAATCTAGAATAAAATCGAATATGTAAGTCAGACCTTTTGATCACATAAATTCTTCCTCCACATACATTTCAGTAAATATGTTGCAGATTGCTCTGGCATCAACAGAGGGCTTAGGAAATGAGCTCCGCGTGTGGGACAGAGCTGAAGTTGAAAATTGGATCATCCTGTAGAAGAGGTGGAAGAATTCGAGTTGGGTAAGAAGACATAGTCCATAATTCTTGCACCACAAATGCTCATCTCAATCAGTGACGACCCACTCTTCATAAATCAAGACGTAACATAAAACGAGGTGGAGGAGAAGAAAAGGAAATGTGCTTTCTTTTCATGCACTTTCTCACCCTCCAGTTCTCTCTCTCGGAAGAGAAAAACGGAAGTCGACAGATCATTCACAACATCAGAGGCAAAGATTAATGGTTTATCCTTGAGACCAGCAATCAACAAACACATGACTACATGCCTCACTAGCTGCAGTGGGGAAATGTGCCACATGATTTACTAGTCACAATAAAAAGGGAAATTGGCTCTGTATATTTTGCCTAATATCATTTCGAGGAGGTTTATCGTCCATTCTTCTTAAATGAGATAATTGAATAAAACCCAAAAGAATTTATGCATGGCATTTGGACTAAACCCATATGTAGATATTTTTAACATATATTAATCCTTTTTGTATTTTTAGTACAAAATATATGTATATGCTAAAATGTGCGTGTGTGTGTGTGTGTGTGTCTCTGTGTGTGTGTGTATATACAGTGGTGGTCAAAATTGTTGGTACCCCTGGTAAATATGATCAAATATGGCTGTAAAAAAATTATCTACATTGTTTTTTCTTAAAATATCTCTGACATATATTAACATTAATATTTTTTTTTTTTAGCACACCAAGGTGACAAGGAACATGAAATTGTCCAGATATGATGTCTTGTTTTACAGGAGTATAAATATAAGGAGGCATAAAACCTAATTCCCTAAATTATTTATAACAATGAGTGAAACCAAAGAATATAGTTCTGATGTGTAGCAAAAGATTGTTGAGCTTCACAAAATAGAAAGAGGCCGTAGGAAAAAAGCTAAAGCATTGAAAATCCCCATTCCCACCATCATGGCAATAATTAAGAAGCTCCATTTAACTAAAGATGTTACAAATCTGCCTGAAAGAGGACGTGTGTGTATATTGCCCTAATGCACGGTGAGGAGGAACGAAGTGCACAAAGACTCTCCAAGGATCACAGATGGAGAATCGCAGAGATTAGTTGAGTCTTGGGGTCAGAAAGCCTAAAAAAAAAAAAATCAAACAACCCCTACATCACCACATGTTGTTTGGGAGGGATTCAAGAAAAATCCTCATCGCTCATCCAAAAACAAACTCCAGCATATTCAGTTGTCAGACACGACTGGAAAGTCAAAAGGGACCTGGTTCTGTGGTCAGATGAAACTATAAAATAGCTTTTTGGCAGAAAATCTACCAGATGGGTTTGGTGCAAAAAGGGATAAAAAGTACCCCATGCCCAGGGCTAAAAATACAGGATCTTTAATGTTGTGGGCCTATTTTTTTGCAAAAAAAAAAATATATATTCTAGCAAATACCAAAAGATAAAAAATCAAAACCTGATGGATTCTGCTAGAAATCTTATAATGGGCCGGGATCCAAACAAACATCAAAATCAACACACAAATGTGTCATTGAGCACAAAATGAAGCTTCTGCCATGACCATCCCAGTTCCCTGACCTGAACCCTATAGAAGATGTGTGGCTGAACTGAAGAGAAGAAGCCCCAGCATGGATCTGTGAATCTGAAGGATCTGGAGAGAGTCAGTATGGAGGAATGGTCTCTGATCTCTATTCAGATGTTCTCCAAACTCATCAGGCATTACAGAAGAAGAGTCAGAGCTTTTACCTTGGGAAAAGGAGGTTGCAAAAAGTTTTTAATAAAAGGGTACCAACAATTGTGGCCAACGTGTTTTGGAGGGGTGTGATTAGTAAGATGTATGCATGACATTTTAACTAAAATCCTAAATATTATAAATAATAAATATTTTTTCACATATACTGTATATGTAAAGATTGATCCCATATTGATATAATCTAATAAATGTAAAGGATTAGTCAGTTAATTACAAAAAATACTCTTTTCATATAGGGTGTTTTTATATAATGTGAACAAAGCCCAACATATAGTGATCCTAAAGAGATATGTGGAGGAATTCTACTTCAAATTTATGTAATATATATATATTTAGAGCCCCTCAAAAAAAGAGAAAAGAAAGATCTTTTCTCTTTTTCCTCCTCGCCATTCCCTCATGACCCCCTGAGATGAGAGTTTCCGAAACACCAATCATTAAAGACATAATGTCTGAGCAAAGGGATGGCAAAAAAAAAATGCAAACATTCCTCATACAGTTCAGGATCTCGATTCTTCGGAGAGCGCTCACTGTCACTATGGCAACTGAAAGCTGTTGGAAGTCTATGGAATAAAGGCCGGCTGAATGAAACTCCACTATTCAGATGTTTGCAGTGCAAAAATCAGCCTTTGTGAAGTTTGACCGGCAATGCTTGTGAACAACAAAGTGTAGATCACACGGACCGGACTAATATTGTGATTTATAGCGGGGCTCTTAATTAAAGCGCTCTGGCCCAAGGTATCTGCCGTTTCTGTGCTTAAAAAGATGTGACGGGCGAAGTAAATAAATAAGCAAGTAAACTCTAAAATGAATGAAGCTCATATCAGCCGCAAACCGCAGGCAGTTTTAAAGCTCATTGTGGCCGTCGCATCCTCAGGGATTACAGAATCTTATTTAAATATTTTTCCAGATAGAACAGAGTCATCAATCCTGCATGACAAACTTACAGTGTAGTCAGCTCCCCGAAGGCACCGTGGCTAATAAAATACAGCTGCTACCTGTCCTCAGCGTCTTCCAGATCCCCCTGTCAACCTGAAGGTGAGGGAGATGCGGCGTTTTGCTGTATTTTGGTTTCAGGAATATTTATGTACAATTAAACTGTGCAGATAACAGGTAAGCTATTCATGCATTTAGCAATGGGAATCAGAATTAGAGCTGGGGCCGTGCTTTTTCCCACAATGCACTGCTGACACAAGGCCAATGACACTGTGCAACTGAAGGAGAGGCTGTAAAGCCATTGTGGTGCTTCCTTCAAATGTTTCGCACACGTGGCAGATCGGAATAGCACACATTGACTGGAGGATTTAAAGGAACAGAACAAATGCAAGACACGTCTGACGGGGATTATTGCACGGCAAAGAAATCAAAGTTCACCTACACCCACGGTGACAATGTTGTGTAATGTAAACACACTGCAACGGACAGCCACAAATAGCCGTGAAAAGGTCTTAAATGCTATGAACAGACCGAACTGTCAAGCACAATCATGCTTTCTCCTTATTTTTCTCACTCAAACTCTTGAGCGTTGTGCCATCGCAATCCTCGGCTTGCCTGTAATTGTACCGTTTACAAGAGTGGATTGTGTCCTACACACACCTGTCTGCACACATTATGACAGGCGTGCTACATGAGGTGATTTGTTGAGACAGACCACCTGCAGCCAAACCCGAACGCGGCTCGCGTGACTCATCTACGTGATGAAAGAGAATCATTATCATATTACTGCAGCCGGTCGTTGGGTTTGCATTTGAACCGCAGGCTCACGCGGTTACATAACTCATGATGACTGAAGGAATGTTTGTCTGGTCTTGCCGTAGTATAATTAATCATTTTATTTACTGTATTTTATATAAATGATATGTTTTAAAGTAACATATTCTATGATAAATTACATCTCGCCATGATGAACGTAAACAAACGTGAACGACGTTAAGAACAGCTGATATGCCAGCGCTGGATCGTCACAAGAGTTTAAAGTCCCCATGAATACGAAACTACTAACAAAGCTATTGGTACACTGTAAAAAATCTTTGGTTATTTTTTTCTATCCCAAATCCTGGGTTGAGCCTTTTTGAGCCTTGGGTTGTTTTTTCAATATTTTGGTAGTTTTGTGTTACCCAGCTCTTAGGTCAGATGTAACAACCCAATGTTTGGGATGTTTTTGTGTTACCCAGATCTTGGGTCAGATGTAACAACCCAATGTTTGGGATGTTTTTGTGTTACCCAGATCTTGGGTCAGATGTAACAACCCAATGTTTGGGTTGTTTTGTGTTACCCAGCTCTTGGGTCAGATGTAACAACCCAGTCTTTGGGTTGTTTTTGTGTTACCCAGCTCTTAGGTCAGATGTGACAACCCCCAGTGTTTGGGGTGTTTTTGTGTAACCCAGCTCTTGGGTCAGATGTAACAACCAAGTGTTTGGGTTGTTTTTGTGTTACCCAGATCTTGGGTCAGATGTAACAACCCAATGTTTGGGATGTTTTTTTTGTTACCCAGATCTTGGGTCAGATGTAACAACCCAATGTTTGGGATGTTTTTGTGTAACCCAGCTCTTGGGTCAGATGTAACAACCCAGTGTTTGGGCTGTTTTTGTGTAACCCAGATCTTGGGTCAGATGTAACAACCCAATGTTTGGGATATTTTTGTGTAACCCAGATCTTGGGTCAGATGTAACAACCCAGTGTTTGGGCGGTTTTTGTGTAACCCAGATCTTGGGTCAGACGTAACAACCCAATGTTTAGGATGTTTTTGTGTAACCCAGATCTTGGGTCAGATGTAACAACCCCCAGCCTTTGGGTTGTTTTTGTGTTACCCAGCTCTTAGGTCAGATGTGACAACCCCCAGTGTTTGGGGTGTTTTTGTGTAACCCAGCTCTTGGGTCAGATGTAACAACCCAGTGTTTGGGATATTTTTGTGTTACCCAGATTTTGGGTCAGATGTAACAACCCAATGTTTGGGTTGTGTTGTGTTACTCAGCTCTCAGGTCAGATGTAACAACCCAGTCCTTGGGTTGTTTTTGTGTTACCCAGCTCTTGGGTCAGATGTGACAACCCCAAGTGTTTGGGTGTTTTTGTGTTACCCAGCTCTTAGGTCAGATGTGACAACCCAGTGTTTGGGGTGTTTTTGTGTAACCCAGTGTTTGGGTTGTTTTTGTGTAACCCAGCTCTTTGGTCAGATGTAACAACCCAGTGTTTAGGATGTTTTTGTGTTACCCAGATCTTGGGTCAGATGTAACAACCCAATGCTTGGGTTGTTTTGTGTTACCCAGCTCTTGGGTCAGATGTAACAACCCAGTCCTTGGGATGTTTTTGTGTTACCCAGCTCTTAGGTCAGATGTGACAACCCCCAGTGTTTGGGGTGTTTTTGTGTAACCCAGTGTTTGGGTTGTTTTTGTGTAACCCAGCTCTTTGGGTCAGATGTAACAACCCAATGTTTAGGATGTTTTTGTGTTACCCAGATCTTGGGTTAGATGTAACAACCCAATGTTTGGGATGTTTTTGTGTTACCCAGATCTTGGGTCAGATGTAACAACCCAGTGTTTGGGCGGTTTTTGTGTTACCCAGCTCCTAGGTCAGTCCTAAAAACCCAGTGTTTGAGTTGTTTTGTGTAATCCAGATCCTGGGTCAGACAAAACAAATCAGTGTTTAGGTAATTTTGTGTTACCCATATCCTGAGAAACTCCTTTCTGATATTGCTCCACTATTTTTCGCCGCAGCATTGGAGGAATTGGTGATCCTCTGCCCATCTTGACTTCTGAGAGACATTGCCACTCTGAGAGGCTCTTTTTATACCCAATCATGTTGCCCATTTACCTAATAAGTTGCAATTTGGTTCTCCAGCTGTTCCTTATATGTACATTTAACTTTTCCAGCCTCTTGTTGCTACCTGTCCCAACTCTTTTTGGAATGGGTCGCTCTCACGAAATCCAAAAGAGGCCAATATTTTGCATGACATTTCAAAATCTCTCACTTTCAACATTTGATGTGTTATCTATTTCCTATTGTGAATAAAATATAAGTTTATGAGATTTGTAAAATATTACATTCCTTTTTATTCACAATTTGTACAGTGTCCCAACTTTTTTGGATTCGGGTTTATAAATGTATCTACCTGAAAACTGTTACTTGTACTTCTTTAATAATGTTTTAAATTTATATTAGTTAGACTAGTAGTTTTATCTGGTATCGAAATAGAGAATTGTGAATTTTCACTGGCATCTTACATTTTGACGTCATAATATATAAAATCAAATATATCACTTAAAAGTTATTTTATAGCATTAGATTGTAAAACAGTTTTGCTTCTAGTGGAACCTTTATATTTAAAAACCCTATGATTTTCCCCTCCAGTACTGATGACATGTTTCTAAAGCAGTCTGGATAACAAGATCATGTGCAGAATTATTTATTTCACTGTCTGGAACAAAACCAGCAGTCATGGCAAAATCATTTTACTCAGACATCATTTTGTCCAGCAGCTACTTGACGTTCATCAACAATTGATAAGCTGGATGTTTAAAAGAAAATGCAAGCTCGACAGTCTTGAGCGCATGTTAGAGTTTTCTCAGATCCACGTGTCAAGTAATTTGATCAAGTCCTCGGTCAAGCGGAAATGTTTTTATATCTCCTACTTCTCTACCCTAAATTATTCAAACTTCAGATCATCGCAGATTGTGTGCAATAGGAAAAACTGATTTGAATGTTGAATGCTCACTCGATCCAATCAAATATCTTGGCTGACTTTGCATAAAGGAAGTTTTTCTACTGTTGACCTGTTTATATGGCCACGGGCTGCTTTATATTCAGAGCTAACATCTTTAAGTTAGCATATTAGGTGAAACCCCGACTCTTCCCTCAGTGTTCTCTGATTTGATTCACACTATAAAGCATCTTGGACAGCTGCCTCGCTGAAACTTTTCAGCAGCTTGCTGAGTTGAGTTGTGACTGAGATATCGTAAAGCTTGGCATGGCGCCGCTTCCCTGGTTCGTCAAGTGGAGGAATATATTTATGCAAGGAACATATGCATGGTAGGGCTGTTATTAACTTCATGTAGTATTACTCAAAACAAGGTTTGGGCCACTGTGAGTAATATCTAGTGAACACTCACAGTCTGTTCTCTACTGCCTCTCTCTGTGGAAGTGAAATGCAGAATTAAAACTTGACTTGTTTTTTAATATATACTGGCCTAAATCTGTTGTTTTTCGCTTCGCTCTGTTTCTTCTCAAATGAATAACCCAAGCTGAATTTATCAATCAACCACATGTCCTTTATTTAATTACCAATCAGAATAAGATGCTGAGATGGGCTATCTGAGTGCCCTCCAAAATCAAGGACATACAGAATGAAGGGCACTTTTTAGAATGGCTTAAATCAACATCAAACCTGATTACCGTTTCCCGCATGTCTCCTTATTTAATTTGGTTCAAATAGAGAGGTTGTTCCTGAATACAGCAGTATAAGCAGACCTCTGCTTCATTGTTATCAGTCAAAGTCATGATGGCTTTTAGAAAACAGGTCTTTTAAAGGGAACGTTCAACTAAAGATGAAAGCTGTATGACTCTTAATTCTTCCATGAATCACAAAAGGAGAAATATTGACTCTGCTGATCGCTCTTTTTTTCATATGGTTAGTTAAAAAATATTTTAATTAGTTTTTGACCCCTGAAGGTGTGCTGTGAAAGGCACTAAGATGTTAGCAGCTGATCCTTTAAGTCATGTAAGTTGTGAGATGGATCAGACTTGCTTGTTCAGCACATCCCATAGATGCTCGATTGGTTTGAGATCTTGGGAATTTGGAGGCCACCTCAGTCAACACCTCAAACTCGTCGTTGTGCTCCACAAACCAGGGTGGCAGGGTGCATTATCCATTAGCCACAGCCACCAGGGAATACCGTTTCCATGAAAGGGTGAACATGGTCAGCAACAATGCTTAGGTAGGTGGTACGTGTCAAAGTAACATTCACATGGATGGCAGGACCCAAGCTTTCCCAGCAGAACATTGCCCAAAGCATCGCACTGCCTCTGCCAGCTTAGCTTGTTCCCATAGTGCATCCTGATGCCATGATGTAAAAGAAAATGTTATCCAGACCAGGCATCTTCTTCCATTGCTTCGAGGGAGGCACTTTCGGCGGTTTTTGACAGGGGTCAGCATGGGCATCCTGACTGGTCTATGGTTATGCAGCCCCATACGCAACAAACTGTGATGCACTGTGTTTCTGACACCTTTCTATCAGAACCAGTTTTAACTTCTTGAGCAATTTGAGCTACAGTAGCTCATCTGTTTGATCGGACCGCACAGGCCAGCCTTCACTCGTGCATCAATGAGCCTTGGCCGGCCATGACCCTGTCGCCGGTTCACCACTGTTCCTTCCTTGCACAACTGTTGGTAGATACTGACCACTGCAGACCGGGAACACCCCACAAGAGCAGCAGTTTTGGAGATGCTCTGACGCAGTCACAATTTGGCCCTTGTCAAACTCGCTCAAATCCTTACGCTTGCCTATTTTTCCTGCTTCTAATGCGTCAACTTTGAGGACAAAATGTTCACTTGCTGCCTAATATATCCCACCCACTAACATGTGCCGTGATGTTATTAACTTTACCTGTCAGTGGTCATAATGCTATGCATGAGAAATGTTCTTTTTTTAATCATTTTTAATTTAATTAAATTGTATTACATAAACATGCATTTATATATATTAAAAATCCTGCTAATTTTCTATTTACTCTATTTTAATATCATTAATGCATGTTTATGCATGCAGTTTTAATATTTGTTTTGCAGTTTTTATCATATTTGTTTAATGCAATGCAAGCACTTTCGATCAAATCAATCAATGAATCAATGAATCAATGAATGAATCAATCAATGAATCAATGAATGAATCAATCAATCAATCAATCAATCAATCAATCAATCAATGAATCAATGAATGAATCAATCAATCAATCAATCAATCAATCAATCTATATATATATATATATATATATATATATATATATATATATATATATATATATATATATATATATATATATATATATATATATATATATATATATATATATATATATAGCGCTTTTACAATGGTGATTGTATCAAAGCAGCTTCACAGTGTCAAACAGGACAATATTGCAACAAATTGGCTTGGCTGTACAGTTGTTCTGGAGAAAACGGTGACGGGGACGACGACAAAATTTTGAGTATGAATAGACGTTTTCAGTTCGCTGTCATTCATCGCTCTTCCTGATAGTGAAGCTTGTGTGTGTTGTCCAACTGTCAGTGTTGTACCCATGGTCTAAATCACAGGCTAAGCTGTGCTGATTTTTCCCCTCTTGTACTGGAGCAAAGCTTTGTTTTCTTCTGTCTCTGACAGCTAATGGTACCGTGCCACTCTATGGATGCTGTCATTGCAGAAGCCGAAAAAGGAGAGAAAGTGAGGAAATTTTACGCTGTCTGCTAAAAAAATATACCACAGAGGCGAGGGAACAATTGGAATTGAATGGTAAGATGGATTCAGAGGGGTATGAATCACATGGCACGTACAGTATTGATCAAATCCAGCTGGTTGTGATGAGAAGAATGATAACGTTGTATTTTGACTGCATCATAAGAGGATGTGCAGGTGTAAATGAAAACCTTATCTTCAGTGTTCTGTATACAATCTTTTATTTCTAATGTGCATAAAAAAAGTAATGGTATTAAAGTTAATTCAAAATCCACATTTCATATTTTTATATTGAACAAATTTGTTCATTTATATGAAATGTTTTGAGATTCAAATTTTTATTTATACGTTTTACAAAGATTTTTATAATTATTTTTATAATATTATTTATAGCATTTCATACTTTTTTAACAGCTGCATAATATTGACGATAAAAGGCCTTGCTGAAATCTGTGTTCGCAAGAACCAACACAGTCTCACCCCTACTCGTCAAATGTTTTTTTTTTTTTTTTCCAATCATATTTCTAATTTTTTTTTTTTTATTTATTTATTTTTTTTTTTTATTTATTATTATTAAATGCCAGTTACATAGATAACAAATTTAAAACAAAAATACATATAATATTCACAAATTCAACAATACAAGAACAATTAAATGTAGTCTAAAAAATTAAATTATATAATTAAAAGAAAAGAAAAAAACAACAAACAAAAAAAAACAAAAAGAGAGTATGAGAACATTAAATAAATAACCTGAAAGCTTCACATAAAGACCTAGTACGTTTTGCTTTGCTGTTTTTCATCCCAAGTAATAATTCAATATAACTCTTCATTTCTATCCGAAACAACAAAAAATTGGGTTTTTCTTTAGCCCATTTTTGCTTATGAATATGATATTTTCCCATTATCAAACAGAGATTAATAGTGAATGCCACATCTGGTGACAATTGTGGTCCATAAAAATAAAAAAACACATCTTTTTCAGAAAAACAAACTTTGATCCCTAAACATTTACAAAGATAGCATTCCAAATCTACCCAAAATATTTGGCTGTAAATGCAACTGAAAAATAAATGGACAACATTTTCCTCCTCAGTGCCACAGAAATCACAATCAATATCAACATCAGCACAAAATCGAAGAAACAGAGTTTTAACTGGGTACACCAGATGAAGTATCTTAAAATGTACTTCTCTCACCTTATTAATTATGCAATATTTTTTTGGCAGCAACCATGCATATTTCCAGTCAATGCACTCAACTTTAGAATGCCAATATGTTTTAGAAGATATTGCGCTGAATTCAGTAAGTAACATCCTAATAAAGTAATTATTCCATCTACTATCAGTAATATTAACTCCTTTAATTGCAACATCAGTTCTGAAACTCACAGTCTCGTTATTCACATATCCTTTAAACAGAGATTTTAAACCGGATGGTATAGCATCGAACACTATACAATATTCTTTTGGGGTTATTGGAATATTATATTTTTTAAGAAATTCTACATATGTATATAGGTGCCCATTTTCATTGAATAACTGTTTAACAAATATGATGCCATTATCAACCCATTTTTGAAAAAACAAAGTTTTATGTTTAAACGTTATATATCGGTTATTCCAAATTATACATTTGTTTGGAGAAAAATTGTGTTTGTAAATAAGCATCCATGAAAGTAGCACCTGCTTGTGAAAATTACTTAGTCTAACAGGAATTTTACAGATGTCAAAGTTGCACTGCAGCAGAAAGGCAACCCCACCCATCTTTTCAAAAATTAGTTTAGGAATTAAATACCAAATTTTATTTTTGTATTGATAGTAATGCTTGAGCCATCTATTTTTTAAAATTGTATTTGAAGTGCTGAAATCAAGCACATTTAAACCTCCATTACAAACCGAATTAGTTAAGGTACCTTTTTTAATGTAATGAGATCTATTTCTCCAAATGAAGTTAAAAAGATTCTTATCGACTTCTTTAATGATGTTTTTAGGGACTTCTAGAGAAATAGCAGGATAGAACAGACGAGATAAACATTCAGTTTTTGATAAAAGAATTCTCCCATTAATTGACAAGTCTCGCATTAACCATAAATTAAATCTATTTTTTACTTTTTGAACTACAGATTGAAAATTAAGCTGACCCCTTTCCTTTTCGTCTTTACATATTTTTATTCCTAAATAAGTGATAACATTTTTTACAGGGATGCCATTAATATCAAGAAGATCACAATTTTTTAGAGGGAACAACTCACATTTGTTTAAATTTAATTTTAACCCTGAGACTAATGAAAAATTATTCAAACAATCAATCACATTTTTAATTTCTGATGAATCTCAAACAAATATTGTTGTATCATCTGCTAATTGACAGCATTTTATTTCTCTATCTAAAATCTTAATGCCGTAAAAGTTAAATTTTTGAATATAGAGAGTCATTGTCTGAGTTACAAGTAAAAACAAAAAAGGTGATATTGGGCATCCCTGCCTTATTCCTCTTTCTAAAACAAATCTGGGGGTAGTGCCATTTGTAAGTTTTACTGAGCTATTACACCCATTATATAACGTACAAATGGCCCTTTTAAAGAAATTACCAAAGCCAAAAAAGTCTAAAGTCTCAAACATAAAATTGTGTTTAACAGTGTCAAACGCTTTATAAAAATCTACAAAGAATATAAAACTTTCACTATCAATATATTCATTATAATCAATTAAATCTAGGACCAAACGAATGTTATTACTTATATGTCTGCCCTTCATGAATCCTGATTGGCAGTCATCTATAATTTGTTCTAAGCATTTTTTTAATCTTTCTGCAAAAATAATAGCAAATATCTTCATATCGTTATTAAGTAATGTAATCGGTCTCCAATTGTCGATAAGGGTAGTATCTTTATTAGCTTTTGGAATCAGACAAATCAGTCCCTGACGTAATGATGGAGGTAACTCACCACATTCTATGGCTTCATTAAACACACATAATATAAATTCTGATAAATGTTCTTGATATTCCTTGTAAAATTCACTAATCAAACCATCATTACCCGGAGATTTATTATCTTTTAATTTACTGAACCCAAATCTAACTTCATCTAAAGAAATATCTTTGTCACACAACATCATACAATCCTGATCTATACATTTGGCATTTGCTTTTATGCTATCTAGAAATTGTCTTGTATTGCCATCAACCTCTTTGCTGTATAATGTCTGATAAAAGGTTGATATATAATTAGAAATTTTAACCGGATCTTCAGACACCTCCCCATTTATATTTAATTTTAACAAAGAATTTAACTCAGTGTTTCTTTTTTCTAAGTTAAAAAAATATCTGGAATTTTTCTCCCCTTCTTCAAGCCATTTTCCTCTAGACCTTACAAATGCCCCTTTAGCTTTATATTCATACATCTTGTCTAATTGTAACTGTAATTCAAATAACCTGAGTTTGTCCTGTTGATTCGTCACATTATTACTTGTCAGATTAACTATTTCTTTTATTACTTGTTCCTCTCTATTCCTTTTAGCCTTTGCTATTATTTTCCCTCTAACAATGGCTTGTTTCCTTATAAGATACTTCATGTATTCCCAATTGCTACCGTATTTATTTGAACTCTTTGCATTGTTCCAGCAACTCAAAATTATATTTTTAACTTCCTTTTTAAACAAGTCATCTTCCAATATTGCCTTATTTAATTTCCAGTGTGCTCGCTTTCTTACACTATTATCGGTATTTCCAGATAAGTTAATAACTAGATAGATGACTTTATGGTCAGTAAGGACAGAAGTTTCTACAGTAACATGACTGACTTGGTTTTCTAGTACACTAGATATGAGCCAAAAGTCTATCCTAGATTGTTTACTCCTGTCACCAGAACACCAGGTAAATTCTTGTTTCGTAGGGTTTTGAGTCCTCCAAATATCAATTAAATCTAATCCCAAACACAAATTATGTAATTCACTAAAGTTATTTAAACTATTCACACGAGGAGGAATACAGTCCAGGTTATTATCCCAGATAGAATTATAATCCCCTCCAAGAATTAGTTTAGCATCCGAAAAGTATCCAAAACATTTCTGATTTTTTCTTCAAAGTCTAGTAATAAACTTTTATTCTTTACAACACTGTTTGTTGCATATATATTCCCTAACACAAAATATTGCTGATTGAATTCGACAATCAAAATGACCCATCTTCCAAAAGAATGTGAAAAACTTTTAACAATTTTTCCTCTAAATTTACCTTTCAAAATTGCAACACCTGCAGAATGATTGCTACCATATGACATCCACATATCGTTTCCCCACTGGCTTTTCCAAAACTGGAAGTCTGATTCAGATGCATGCGTCTCTTGGATGAAATAAAAATCACAAAAATATTTTCTACAAAACAAAAAGATTGCTTTTCTTTTAACTAAGTTTCTCATACCTCTTACATTAAGAGAGAAAAAAGCGAGTGAACCCATACTCACAGAACTTCAGAACAAAAGTTTACATCTCCAAACCTCCCTGCATATAGCATTGAAGTTAATCTGGTAACGTTAGCATACTGTAGGCTTGTTAAACACGAGTCAGACAAAAAGTCATTGCCTACTTCACAAATATCTCCTTCCCGTCCACAAACGCCCTGATCCCAACAAAGTAAGCCCTCTTGCCTTCTTTTCGTGCAGCTTCAACACTCGGCCACAGCTGACTCCTGATTTCTTTATCAACTGCTGTTAGATCTTCAGCAAACCTCAACTTCTTTTCCTTCAAAAAACTGCTTGTCTTTGCACTTTTCCACAGTAAATCTCTGATATGCCTGGATCTGAACAGAAGAATCACGGCTCTTGGTTTCTGGATCACATCAAGCCTCCTTCCCACGCGATGAACCACGTCAATCTCAGTAACGAACTTTCCCCTTTCATCTGGAAGCACTGCAGCGCAAATGTCCACGACCTTCTTTTTAATATCTTCTCCTTCACGTTCGTCAAGACCATAAAGCCTCAGGTTCCAGCGCCTTCTATATCTTTCCATTTCGTTCACTTTAGCTTCCAGATCCAGTATTTTCTTGTCGTGAGTACTACTCGATGTTTTCAGACCAGTCAGTTCTGCTTTAATGTCGTTAATCTCACGAGACAAGAATTCGGTGGATTTCTGAAGAGCCTCGATCCCGTCAGAATTCTTTTTAATGATTTTCTCCAGACCGTCAGCTCTTTCATTGATTTTTTCTGTCAACAATCTTACGACGTTGTTTTGCAGGTCCAGAAGAGATGGCTCATTCTTTGATTTCTTTGAATCGGGGGTATGCGGAGCCGAATCAAGTTCGGTCAAATCTTTAGAAAGCAAAGTTTCACGTTGCTGTAGGATTTGTGCATAATTATGCACCTCCACAATTTCCTGTTCAGCATCCGTCCACACCTCTTCAGAGTCTTTCTTGGAACTTTGTCTTTCTTTGCGTTTTCCGGCCATGATTTTCAGCGACGTCAATCAGCTTGCACGTTAACAACGGATTAAACTTATTAATGGTATATATTTTTTGCACCAAATACAGTTCAAATGCGGAGTAAACAAGTTAGCAGAATTTCTATGCGACCAAATTAAACTAGTTACCACAAAAGTATGGAATTTGGAGATGAAACTTTCTCACCTCACGGATTAACAACCTCCACGGTCGCCATCTTGCGCAACCACGTACTCGTCAAATGTTGCCGAACGGTCAAGGGACCCTGACGTCAGCTGTTGACGCACAGGGTACCCCTAAATCGCCATTTTTCGACGTACTGGGTAATCCACTGATTTCAATGAGAAACCTAGGACGTCATAAACAGACGTGTTGGGCATGTGAATGTTATCGTTATGATGGAATATATTGGGTTATAATTTTTACATTATGACATGTTGGAGTGTGATTCTCAATTTAATCAGCCAGCACAATTGTATTTACATTTATTTACGCTACGATACACGTTTGAAACAGCAGTCAAACCCCACCCCGCCCTAAACCTACCCATTTGCGTATTATATGATATAAAACACAGACTGTAACAGACAACAGGCACACTTTATTGAAAAAGTCCAACTATTCCGAGGCCAAACGATTGAATTGTGTGAAGAAAAGACCCAAAAGCAATCACCGTCTCTATCCGCGCCGCGCGCCGCGCGCGCCCCGGCGTCACACTGAAGACGCCACAGGTAGACCCCTCGGCGTCACGCGATGGACGAACTGGGAACCCAATTGCTTTCAGTGGGAAACCTTTGGCGTCAACATTAGACGGCAATTCTATCGGTATGAAATCGCGCTGAAGAAGTCTCATTCAGAACACATCGCGATGTTTGGCATCAGATCACGTGTGCCACATGTTGGTGAGTAGTCATACATATTATGTCCTAATATTTGATATAAAGTATTTTCTGCTTGTCGTTATCGATCATGTTCAGTCACTGCATTGTATCTGTCATCATCTCCACTGAGGCTTTGCATTTCTTTGCTTTCTAAATAAACACACCTTGCTAATAGGGTGATTAAACACTGTCACGTGACGTGCTATAGACCTTTAAACATTTGTTAAAATTTAATAATAATTACTAGTGTAGTTCCAACGTGGGATTTGTAGTAGAAGCACAATAAAAAAATAATAATAAAAAAAAAACACTTGTCATGCGTTTACCACAGTATTGGTAGTTTTAATGTGATATTTGTTGTAAATAAACAGTAACCACAACAATTGATATTTTTAATGTGATATTTGTTGTAAATAAACAGTAGCCACAACAATTACCATGCTTTAAATGCATTTTAATGTAAAATCCAAATATTGTTATTTAAATAGTATACTTTATAATGCTATATATTATATATTATGACTTTTTTCTCTCTTTCTTTTTTTTTTTTTTACCTGAAAAGACCAAAAGGGCCTCTCGGACTCAGTCAACCCATTCTTGTTTGTGGAGAAGTAACGGAGAAAACCAAAAGCTGCAACAGCAAATATTTGTAATGGTATGTATGTGTTGGTTTGAACCCTTTATCAAACATTTTATTTAGCATTTGTTGTTACTTATTCTTACAAATCCCATAGCTCAATCAGTAAGAACATATTCCCGAAGTCTTAATAATTCACAAGATTTAACAAGTTGTCAAATTCGTATGATTCTCGTACATATAGCTCTGAAAAAAATGAAGAGACCACTTAACATGGATTTCTAAATGTTAAGTGGTCTCTTAATTTTTTTTCCAGAGCTGTATTTGTATATGAAGAGTTCAGATGCAAAAGCCTCAAAAAGCCACTTCGGTCACATGACATCAGATATTCAATTATTTTTTCTTAATCAGATCACTTGCACTGTTTATAACGTCCCGTTTGCATGTAAATAATTTATGTGATCACAAAATCAAGTGAGTTATCTACATTTTCAAACAAATTCTTATGATATAGCTTGCTATTACATACTTTTAACTGTCTTAATTTATATGTTTTAAAAACAATAGTATTTGCACAGAGTAAATGATACTTTCTTGTTTTACAGAAGAGAAGAAAGACCAGACCTTATATCGAAGCAAGCTAAGAAAATAAGTCCTTTGTTTAGGGTGAGGAAGGAAGATGGACATCTTGTGCCCGAAGAAGACAGAAAAGTGCGCAAGTCCATTGGTATGTCTTGTATTGAAGCGATGCTGTAATATGTAGTACAAAATTTGATGTTGATCTCTCAAAGGACTATTCATTTCAACAGTGATCATTCTTTCTACTCTGATAAAATACGTACCATTATTCATGTCTAAATCTTTTAATAACTCCTAAAATAAGCAAATGAGGTTCTGTATCTTGGATTTATTTAAAATGGTAAATATTTGTTTTCCCTTTTTGATACAATTATTATTACACTTTTGGCCTTCAGTTCTTAAAAACTGCACCGTCTGTTTGTCTTAGATAAAAGCAGACAAGTGTGGGAAAAAGCATTTAGTTGTTATAAACTCCATGTATTTCTCCATTGTTTTGTAGACCATGGATGGTTCTGGGTAGCTTTAGAAGATAATGAGTTGGGACATATTAGGAATCAAATAGTAAATGTTCTTTGAATTATGTGAAATATCTGGTTAGTTCTTTCTAAAAGATCTACTGTTTAAAAGGTTGCTGTTGATATGGGTAAATTAGTTTTTGTTCAGTACTTGGCTAATATTATGGGCTGCAATATTATACATAATGCTTCAATGTGTATATTATTTTATGTACTGACTGCTGCTTTGTAAATTTAAATCAGGAATTGGCATTTCTGCCCATTTTGAGGTGGAGAGTTTACTGAAGAACATAGGTTAACCTGACTGTACATTAAACTTAATATGAATTGTGTTTGTTGTTTTACTTTTAGACCAGGACTGGAGAACGCCGGATTATACGACTTCTTCCTCTGGTTGAGAAAAGGCGACACAACATCAGTGATCACATCATCTGTACATTGATTATACTGTAGGGTACAAGTGGGCGAACTGTTTAGAAGAAGAAGAACATGAACATGATAGAGGGAAGAGACAGAAACCAGTCTAGTTGTAATAATGAATCATTATTTTCCAACACTATATCAAATCTGTTTTCTGTATCATAGTTGACTGGATGGGATTATGTGGCACTCATTTGTGTGCCTTCAGCAGCTGTGAATGGATTAATATGATGTTAATGTGTTTTTTAAAACCCATTTTTATATATCTTGAATCTTATTTGACTTTATTCTACTTTATCAACTGTATACTGTATCCTCCAATAAAGTGTTGAGTGATAAAGTATGGTGAGTATTGTGTATGGTGTTTGGTACAGTAAATACACATTCAACAAGTTTATTTAGGTTATCTAATTAATTACCAAGAATATTTTTACTTGAGAAGTAAACATTTTTTATCTGGTTATATTATATTTGGTACAATGCTCCAAAAAGTTGTATATACTTGCATGCTGTGACAAGTATGTCAGTTTTCAGTGAAATAAAGGGAAGGATTACAAACACTTCAAGCTTAACTGAAGATGATCCATGTTGATCATTCTGGTACATCTACTACTGCAATAAAAATTAAAGCATGCACATTTTCGATGCCAGGTACGTGAAGAGGGTGTAGATGAAATTGTGACAATGTCTCTTGTTATTTTACTTAATGGTGCATGGTCCTATATTTAATAGTAATAATGAAGTGTAAATAATATAAATAGTTTTTGTTTACTCTGGAAAGTGGATAATGGCAAGTTGTTGCAGGTTCATCCATTATATTTATTAGTGTTTATCCATAAAATAAAAGAAAACTTAATAATTATTATTTTACAACATTTCTTTCAAATATTTCTGTATTTCATCAGATGGTCTTACAATATCAAAACCTATACACAAGCATGACGTTAGAATAGAAAAGACAAAATACTCTGATATTTAAATGTGACTCAAAGTTTGTTGTCCGTGATGAGGAGAATAGATCTGTGTATGTTGTACTGCCCTTACACCTCCAGGGACCCAGTAGTGGCCCCTTGAAGAGCAAAAAAAAAAGCATATTTCAAATGGCTTTAACTCAAAGTCTGGTTAGCGTATCACAGAGAAAATTGGCAGGACAACTGCATATGCAATGTTTACTAAATAATGTTGGCCACAGTTTTCAGACATATATGGAAAGCTGCCATAAAGGTTTTTTTAAAAGTGCTCACAGTAAAATATACAATTTCAGCTTGGCCCTCATATATGTCATATAGGTTTACACAATGAACATATTTTAATATCCAGTTGTCCATTAAATATGTTATTTACTTAACATTTATTGTTTCATTATGAAACCTTTTAAACTACATTACCCATATATCTGTCATTGTATCAATGCAATGGGAAACATGGCGCTGTAGTTCATAGAAGTGTGCAGAAATGCTTAGGGTTAGGGTTGGGTTCTCAGTAAAGGAGTCATTTCTCACAACATAGCGACACTTTATAGTTAGCTTAACGTATTACTGACGTAATAACACCAAAACATACTTTGTAACATGAAACGCCGTTTTATATGAGTTAAAACAGATAGTCCAATCACAGCGCGTTCTGCGATAAAGTCACAGCCAATGACAACCCAGCTGAACAGAGGCGTCACACTTACTTGTCCATTTATGGTAAATTATATCACATCTCATCCGGTTCAACTGAAGGGGTAGATTCCTTAAAGAATTAATATTTAGGCTAAATATTATATTTATTATAATAAATATTAAATATTATTTATTCTAAATATAGGCTAAATATTTATTTATTCTAATTAAATAATAAAACTCACATTTTAAAATGAAAGTCTTCTTTGTGTGGTTAAACTGATGCATAATAAATATATTTGAAAGAGAATCCTTTTTCTATGCAATGGTCTACAAGCATAAACTTCTTTAAGCCATCCTTTACAATCTGAACTCTCGGAATTAAAACAAATATAACAAAAGCACAATGAATGCACACAATTTTGTAAGCATATTCCAATATTTAATGTCAAACAGTTTAAATACAAATGTAGTGCCCATATATATATATATATATATATATATATATATATATATATATATATATATATATATATATATATATATATATATATATATATATATGCAAAAAAATAACATTTTACATTCTAAACTTTAATACTATATATTTGCGATTATTGTTCACTTTTATTGTAACTAAATTAAATGCCAATTAAAATAGTTGATGATTATTGTAAATGTTAACCATTTTCAGTAAGAAAATACTTCTATAAAGTACATTCATGTTACAGTTACATTAACAAGGTAGTGATATAATGATAGAGGTAGTTATGGTGGACATGTACTTTAGTGACCATTGTAATAAAAGTTTTAATGAATAATTATTGATTTCAAAAGGTATTAACTCTCACTATCTTCATTTGTTCAAACAAACAACAAATGCAGAAATATACATTGGACTATAGCATCATGAAGTCAATGCATGACTAGAACTAGTGGATGGCAATAGATATGTCCTTCACTAAATCTCCTGATGATAAAGGCATAGGCAGACATCAAGAACAGTTTATGAATATTGGTTCTGCATATATCAAAGAGATCATAAGACTCCACAGACTCCACGTGAAGACTTTGAGACACTGTGACAGAGCAAAGGGTGCACTTCACTGGACATGTCCCATGTATGCCCAAACAACAACACCCAAAAACACTTATGAAGTGGACACCACCAGGAGGACGCACGAGACAGGGAAAACCAAGGAAGATATGAGACAGATGTTTCACGAAGACCTCAATGCCGGTGTTCCATGAGAAGATGTGAAAACGTGGCCACAGATCGAATATGTTGGAGGACACATGTTGCCCAATGTGCCCAGGACAGGACATGATGATGATGTTGTCAGTTTATACATAACTGTAGGATTTATTTCTGTAAAAAACGATGCATAATTAAATGTTAAATACATTTATGTAATAAGTTCACAGATATGTGTGCATTCCCATTATTAAAAGTATATAATAGCAAGCTATATCATATGAATTTGTTTGAAAATGTAGATAACGCACTTGATTTTGTGATCACATACATTATTTACATGCAAACGGGACGTTAATAATAATAAAAATAATTGAATATCTGATGTCATGTGACCGAAGTGGCTTTTTGAGGCTTTTGCATCTGAACTCTTCATATACAAATACAGCTCTGGATATACTATACTATTTAAATAACAATATTTGGTTTTTACATTAAAATGCATTTAAAGCATGGTAATTGTTGTGGTTACTGTTTATTTACAACAAATATCACATTAAAACTACCAATACTGTGGTAAACGCATGACAAGTGTTTTTTTTTTTTTTTTTTTATTTTTTTATTGTGCTTCTACTACAAATGCCACGTTGGAACTACACTAGTAATTATTATTAAATTTTAACAAATGTTTAAAGGTCTATAGCACGTCACGTGACAGTGTTTAATCACCCTATTAGCAAGGTGTGTTTATTTAGAAAGCAAAGAAATGCAAAGCCTCAGTGGAGATGATGACAGATACAATGCAGTGACTGAACATGATCGATAACGACAAGCAGAAAATACTTTATATCAAATATTAGGACATAATATGTATGACTACTCACCAACATGTGGCACACGTGATCTGATGCCAAACATCGCGATGTGTTCTGAATGAGACTTCTTCAGCGCGATTTCATACTGATAGAATTGCCGTCTAATGTTGACGCCAAAGGTTTCCCACTGAAAGCAATTGGGTTCCCAGTTCGTCCATCGCGTGACGCCGAGGGGTCTACCTGTGGCGTCTTCAGTGTGACGCCGGGGTGCGCGCGGCGCGCGGCGCGCGGCGCGGATAGAGACGGTGATTGCTTTTGGGTCTTTTCTTCACACAATTCAATCGTTTGGCCTCGGAATAGTTAGACTTTTTCAATAAAGTGTGCCTGTTGTCTGTTACAGTCTGTGTTTTATATCATATAATACGCAAATGGGTAGGTTTAGGGCGGGGTGGGGTTTGACTGCTGTTTCAAACGTGTATCGTAGCGTAAATAAATGTAAATACAATTGTGCTGGCTGATTAAATTGAGAATCACACTCCAACATGTCATAATGTAAAAATTATAACCCAATATATTCCATCATAACGATAACATTCACATGCCCAACACGTCTGTTTATGACGTCCTAGGTTTCTCATTGAAATCAGTGGATTACCCAGTACGTCGAAAAATGGCGATTTAGGGGTACCCTGTGCGTCAACAGCTGACGTCAGGGTCCCTTGACCGTTCGGCAACATTTGACGAGTAGGGGTGAGACTGTGTTGCAACAACACAGATTTCCTATAGCCTATATATATTTTTATTTTATTTTACGTTTTTTTATTTTATTTTATAGTACTTATTTTATTATTATAGTTTTTTAAAATGTTATTATTATAAAATAATTTAAAAGTTTTGTTTACAGTTTTATTTTGTAAAAAAAGTACATTTTAAAATTTAAAAGACCCATTTTAGATAGATTTTATTAAGTACTTTATTATGTATGTATATTATAAAAGATTTATATATATATATATATATAATATAATATTCTAATTTATTTCTAACTTAATTTAAAAGTCATTTTATTTATTTTAAAATTATTTAAAAGTTTTGTTTATGGTTTTATTTTATTTTAAAAAATATTATAAAAATATACATTTTATAAACTATATAAATATATTTGGATGGATAGATGGATGGATGGATAGATGGATGGATGGATGGATGGATTTTAATGGATTTTAAAGTAATTGATTTAAAATGATTTTATTTATTATTAATATATATATATATATATATATATATATATATATATATATATATATATATATATATATATATATATATATATATATATATATATTGTTTTACAATAGAAATTGCTGTGCTGAGAGATAAGGCCAGTTTCATCCCAGAGTTCTGCCCTTCTGCCATCTTCAGAATGACTTTGCAAGCTCTACTGCGGTTCCTCTGGGACTGTGGTGGCCCACAGAGGGGATTGGATTTTGATTGGAGGCAGGGCTGGATGAAATGAGGCAGAGGCTCAGAGGCCGGCCAGCCTGCGGGGAAGCGGATGGGGGAAAAGGGCCCGCCCTGCAGGAGCAGGTACTTCAGCTTTTATTACCGTCTCCTCACACATCACCTCATGACGGAAGGTGAAAGACGGAGAGACAGGGGTGGGATCTCATTAAGCGGCGTGCGCTCTCACTAAACCATCTATCTTCATCCAGTGTGGGCCGCTAAGCATTTTCCTGCCACTAATAACCCACAACGGCATTCTGATGTAATTCCAGATTTTAGAATGCAACAGTTTTTATTTTCTTGTTTGTATAATTCTGGATCTTTACTCTTCCAGGAGAGGGCACCGATTGCCAGGTTGAAAATGAAGCTCTGGACGCCATTATGGAACTTAATCACCTCACTAGAGCCTTCAGCAAGATAAAACTGTTTGTTTGCATGCATGTGTGTGTGTTTACGTACAGACCGTGTATCTACCCATCATGCAATTTGCAAATGAGCCTGTCAAGTTCAGTATGTACCTCCTGAACACATTTCCATGCTACGGTAAAAGTTAAACTATTGACATTTGTACAGACATGCTTTTTGCTGTGTTTAAATGTCACTGATTGTGGGTGCCGGGCTTATTCTGAATGCGGCTTGCTGATTGGCTGACATGCACTATAAATGGTCGACTCATTTCCACTTGATTTCATGGTAAATGCTGACACATTTTCCGGCTAGTGTTCACCTGGAAAGCTAGCAATTAAATCATCGAAAGCATTCGGTTTTCACCTTGTAAACCATCTGCTGTCGTGCTATTGTGTGAAATGCTAAACCTGTTGAAAGCATGCATCTCGTATTGGTAGGGGACGCCGGGGCTAGTTGTCACACAGGCTACCTGATGATAAGATTTTAATAAAATCACATTCTGAGATAAATAGTCCCAGTTATGAGAAATAAAGTTACAAATAAAATCAATTTTAAGGAATTAAGTTTCAGTTGTGGGCTATAAAGACAATTATAAAGGAACAATTATGAGAAATAAAGGTGCTATTCTGGGTAATATAATCAATCAATTATGAGAAATAATGTTACAATTGATATTTAAAATCAATTATGAGATATAACATACAATTATGAAAAACTACATTAAGTTGTAATTTTAAGAGATATAAATATGCCTGAAAAACCACCTCATGTAAGCACAAAAACGTTTTTGCAATTATATGGGAGTTTTTGCGAAATTGGCCTGTTTCCATTGAGCGTATATTTTCAATTCGCAATTTCAATTAGCATAAATTAAAGAGTAATGGAAACGCAGCTAGTGCTGCATGACACAAGCTGATTGGCTTCTGCTGATCCTGCAGCCAATGAGATTGTGTGTTCAACATTTAAATAATCTTGCTCAGTGTTTCCTGTAAACTAGTCCTGCAAGGCACTATCAGATTTAAGGGGTGGCCCCACTGTACTTTTCGTTCCATTGACTTCCATTCCATCAGACCGGAAACCATCAGCGAAAAGTTTTGCATTGTACCCTTTCATACATAAGTTTAAAATATTCTGGCTGACCCCCCCAGCGTGAGTTTTTCACAGAGACTGTTATTTAGAACGTATCACTTTATTGTTTCCATGGTGACGCATTACACCGCAGTCACGATAGTGCTGTATGACTGATGACCTGTTTTATTTAAAGGCCCACTGAAGTGCCTTGAAACACGCTGCATTATTCAATGTGTTGACGTAATTTCCCCTGAAACGGCTCCAGCTGTTTGCAGCTCCTCCCCTTTTTTGAAACAGCCAATAGCGTTTTGTTAATATACACTTTGACTAGAGGCGCAAGAGTGCAGCGGACCTTTCTGTTTGGTAAAGCCAGTTTCCTCTAACACTGTTTACCATCATAATCTCCTCCATATCGCTTTGAAATGCAGCATTCTGTGCAGAATTTAAATGGGTCCGATATGTTTGTTGCGCTGCGCTCTCGTGTCTGTAGTCTAAATTTAGACCAGAGCCGTTGGGGTGTGTGCGCTGCTGCGGTGTGTGAAACTAACGTGAAAACAGACTTTATTTGCCCCATTGAAAGCATATTTACACAGAATCGTTTCCTATCACATATATAGTGTGCTATGTGCCTTTCACCATGTAGAAATGAGTAAATGTGTGTTAACAACTGACCGATTCAGCCACAGCTTCAGCAACGTAGGGGGCGGGCTTTAGATTCTAGAAAGCATTTTGATTGGACAGAACATTTGACGAGAAAATTAAGTCTGTGATGATGTCACCAAAATCTGAGATTCGTTGTAACTGGAGACTGTAAATTTTGAACGCTTATATCTCCTAAATGCAAATTTTGTCATAGTTTTGGAACATACCAGCTTATTTATAACTTTAAGGCTAACACAGTCATACTAAAAGCTAAAAAACTTAAATTTAGATTTCAGTGGACCTTTAACTTTTCCTTCTTTATTAAAAATATTCATACATTTGTTAACTATAGCTTGAAATATTTGATACTCCGACTGTCAAATATGGGCAAGTAGATATATCTGATATGTAGTGTTTATCTGAAAAGTAGTGTTTATCTGATATGAATAAAAAGAATTGTCTAATTATAATGAAGAGGAGTATTATTGCCGATTGCATAGACATTAGTGTGTATTTTACACTCTAACTCTAAATGTTTTGCTGTCTGAAAATGTCTGAAACCTAAAATAAATATTTTGCAGTTGAAAACATCGAATAGTTGATATATATGACAAGCGCTGAGTGTGCCTGTCTCTGGCTCAGCACCAGCCAAAGCGTAAAAGTATGTTTGAATTGAGCAGTTGCTCACATGATGCACTGAATGTTCTAATCAGTACGGTGTGATAGTACGATCCAGGGACCAGCCAAGACTGATCACACCGGTGTGATCGTACATTCGGAAGGGTTAAAAGAACAATAGTTTTGCAGTAAAGTCGAGTAGATTATATATTTTGTACATTTTAAGTGTATTGCTATTTGTTATATGTTGAATTCATGTTTATAAAAAAGACACTTCGGACAGTCACATCATTTCACAACCTTTGAAGTTTCCAAAGAAATGTTGCTCAAAGTCCAGTATGAACGCGACTCTGAAACCCTCCACCTCTCCCTGCTCCACTTGCCTAAATTTGCTACAGAATTTATGTATGTATATTTATGCAGCAGCAGCATACCTAACATGCTCACAGTAGAATGTCTGTGTATCTATTAGCAGTAGCAAGTCCATAGTTGCTTTGCTGCAGCAGAGTAGCAGACATAGTCCGCCAATACTAAATACATTTACATTTCCTTATTCAATAACAAGCTTAAACTATTCAGAGAGTTGTCATGATTGAAAGTCACTTATGAGAAATAATGTGGCAATTGTGAGATATAAAGTCACAGTTATGAAATATAACGTTGTAAAATCACATTATAAAGGCTCAAAAAACCTGTGGAAACTTAGTTTGCATATGGATCTGAAATGTACTTTGCAGGTTCTTTGAAGGTCAAGAATTACATGCAGGGATCTTGTCCTGGATGAACAATAAGACGCACCTTCGATCCTCTGCTCAAGAAGGCTCTGGTATGTGATCTTCTAGAGGGCAACGCTTGTTGTTTGTGGAGGCCCGACCTTATGGCTAAACATAATTAGGGAGGATTAGCAGAGAAGCAGCCTCGTCTCATTATCGCTCTGGCGCATGTCTATCTCACCCAGGTTTTAATTACACTCGACCAAGGGGCCCCGATACTCCCTCTGAACGCGTTTGATCTTCAAAGGGCCCTCCATGTCACCAAAAACTCCAAGCAGCTTCGTTCTCTTTCTGCATCTGCTTCCTGGCTGAGCTTGCTCCAGGAAGTAAACCATAAATTCACCACACAGTTTGTGTATTATATTACAATGTGACAGTTATAAATAATGGAATTGGTGAATGTGCTGTGTGCATATATGTATATATATATATATATATATATATATATATATATATATATATATATATATATATATATATATATATATATATATATATTTACATAGTATATGTGTGTGTGTGTGTGTGTGTGTGTGTGTGTGTGTGTGTGTGTGTGTGTGTGTGTGTGTGTGTGTGTGTGTGTGTGTGTGTGTGTGTATGTGCGACTGTGCCGTAATGAATGGGAACAATAAAGCACTGATTTTCTTTTCTCTTTCTTGTGTTTTACGCAGTGAAGACTATCGATTATGGCTTAAAGGGGACATTGATTTTACCTTTGTGTCCTGCCTGTTTGACTGCCTTAAACTCTAACTGCACCTCTTTACTCGTTCATATCATTCTCTCTCTCTCTCTCTCTCTCTCTCTCTCTCTCTCTCTCTCTCTCTCTCTCTCTCTCTCTCTCTCTCTCTCTCTCTCTCTCTCTCTCTCTCTCTCTCTCTGTGGAAATCCTTCTGACATATTTCTGGCCTCTTATCTGTTGCTTCCAGTTGGCTTTGCCTGGTCGGCAGCCAGTGAGGAGGTGACATGTTAGAGGAGCCTTTATAATTCACCAAACATATCCTCCCTAGAGATCTCATTCCTCTTTCTAAAAAGCGAAAAAAAAAGAAAAAAAAAAGGTTTAGGTTGTCATCGCCCATCTGTAAAATATATCCTTCACATCACTTTTGGACTGAATCTCTGTTTAGTCCATTCAATTCTCCATTCTTTCCAGGAATATGTTGAAGAAAGTGACCCAAAGGAGACGTTTAGGGCTTGGCTTTCAGATAGATTTAATAATTTTGTTGGAGGGTAAATTGTGATTTTTGCAATTAACCTCTGTTTTAACCCTCTTTGTCATTTCCAATTTCCCAGACAGTGCTGTCCCATATTTGTCATCGCAAGAACATGGTTGCTCTCCAAATGCACATTATTTTGAAATGTATCTGCCAACCACTTGGCAAAAACGTTGTCGTAATATTACAGTGTCTTGAAATAAGGGGATTTTTGCTATTAGTACTCTTCTTTTAAACTAAAAAGACATTCTTCTCAGAAATATACTTCAAATTGCACTTAAGTATACTTGACATACTGACAGACAGGTATAAGTATATCAAACTAACTATACATGTACTCAATCATTTGATCGAGATATAAAAGTATAATTAAGTATTCTAAGTACACTTGGCTTCTAGTTGTGTATACTTTTTTGGCTTTTACTGTACATGCAGTCTTATAAATTTACATTGTTTGATTTATACAGAAAACAGAAAATATTATGCTCCCAATTCTGCATATCTGAATAGTAGTGTGGTAGTGCGTACATAGGAATTTACTTTCAAATCTACTTTAGTCTTTCCCCAATATTGATGGAATTTTTCAGCTTTCCAATTTTTCACTGTTTTACGGTGTGTGTGTGTGTGTGGGGGGGGGGGGGGGGGCGCTATTACACATCTTCTTGTACAGAATCTCCAGATCAAAACACAAGTGAAGAAGAAGCTAAAACGAGTGGTAGAAGATTGCTTACACAAATGTAAAATAACATGATTATTAAACATTAAACAGCATATACAAACTGCCTAATGTTACCGAATTAAATGTTGAACCCATGTATTTTCATAAACTAAAAAAAGTATTAAAACTTAAGTCTTAAAATAGTAAACTACTAGAATAGTTATCTTTGTTAATTGTGCTAATTGCTAATTGTTTATTATAGTACATTTAAAGGTGTCCTAAAATGATTTGAAACAATCCGTTAAATTGTTCTCTGATATCTACATAGAGGGTATGTGGCTTATTTAAGGGCAACAATTGTCCAGATACAATTTTACAGGTCCATTTACAACCCTATAAATTGTCTCTAGAATGTAATGCTCTGTTTTTGCCTTATTTGGAAGAGTCATGAATATTAATGTTGAGCTCTGCTCTGATTGGCTTATTTCGGCAGCTCACAGCAGTTCAGCTGTTCAGCTCGTGAGTCCTGACCTTCCTGACAGAACACAGACAGACTAAATGACTGTCGTTTTAACTTATATGGTGGAAAAGGTGGTTTGCTAGAAGGATCGAGTGAAGTAAAGTATCTACGGTTGTGTTTTGTAAAACAAAATAATATTACCCGTTGTCATTAGACACACTATTTAGTTTTGTATGGTACTTGGTGTATCCTATTGTTACTGTACTAGCATCTTGCGTTATCTAGGCAATGCTGTATCTCTAAGAAACTTTCAATTTAATCAGAAATTGTTTAAACAGTCAATAAGTGTAAACAATCGCTACTTACTCCTTGCAGGAATATAGTTGTAGTTGCCACTTTCTTCAGTTTAAGACGCTGAGCGAAGCTTGCTTGAAATGGGCTGAACAAACGTACGATCTTGAATTAAATTGTTGTGGTATAAGATTATAAACATCAACCATGACTGCTGACATTTTTTATCTCTGGGAAAGGTAGAAAAGTATGTAAAAAAAAGAAGTAAAACCTTACATTTAGTATACTTCATAAAATTAACTTGATATAGTTATTTTTCGTAAGGGTTGTTAAATCAATACGCTCTTTTGCTGCTTCCTGTTTGTTTCATATTTACAAATAATAATAAATTTTATTTTGTCTTAGAATGTAAATCGTTCAGAGGAGTACACTGAAATTTCAGCATAGGTAACATTTCTTATTATTATTATCATCATCAATGCTGAAAATAGTTGCTGCTAAATATTTTTGTGGAAACCATGATACTTTTGATTTTTCAGGGTTCTTTGTTGAATAGAATGTTCAAAAGTACAGCATATATTTGAAATAGAAATCTTTTGTAGCATAAAATAGCAAAAATATAAATCTTGTGGCAGGGGCATTTGAAAATATAATCTAATTATTTAATTCCCATGCAAGGAAAACACACACACACACACACACACACACACACACACACACACACACACACACACACACACACACACACACTTATAAAAGGTCAAATTTGTCTTTAAAATATCTTGCGTTTTTAATATCCAAATACTGGATATTAGATGAACCTAGGGTAAGTTTAATTTTAGCTGTCCATCATTTGATTGATGACCATATAAAAAGCCATTCTAATATTCATAAAGAAGCACAAAGAGGTCTTTATCTACGAATGCATTCACCGTCAAATTTTATACAGCGTTCTAAACACCTGAGAAACTGCACAAATCGTGGTCCCTACTGTCAAATATGGTGGTCTAGAATGTTTTTACTTCAGTGAAATCTAAAAACGTGTGAACGCCCGCCAAGTGAGATGAAAGTCCATAAATGCAGCAAGATTTGATGCCTGAGAGGTTGAAATTTCAGGAATGGCCTGGCACTGACCGTACACATGATGAGCACAGCGGAAATCTTTGCACCTCTCAAAATGTCAAGATATATGAATGAAATGTCAAGGGAGGGTTTACCACATTCTTCATTCCATTCATCTACTTTTAAGATTTTGCTCAACAACATTCATTTTAATCTGGCAGAGCAGGAGCATATCTAAAAAGCACTTGAATAACTGTAACTGGCATTGAACAGGTTATAAATTACATCAGTCCAATCAATGAGCTTTGAATATTTTAGTTATTATTAGGCCTATATATGATATGAATGTTGTGAGATGTCATGAATAACGGGTTTTTGGCAAGCGAACATTATTGTAATGGCATATAAAAGAAGGGACGTACTCTTTCAGTAGGCAGCCAGAGGTATCCTCGAAACTTTATTTTGTATCTGGCTTTATTTTGTAGCCAATGGTCATTATCAAATGCCCATTCTTATGATTGGCTCTGTTGCATTTTGCTTATGCAGCTATTTATCATATCTCATTTAATTTAGAGATGGTCCATAGTGCCGGTGAGGCATTTGAATAACATCACGGCGGAGTTGGTCTCTCTAAGCAAGCAATAATAATGTATCACAAAATGTTTATAGGCCAGCAGATCATTAATTCTCAAGCCTGCATTTGCTTGCTGCTGACCCATGCAGAAAAAAACACAAGCTCTCACCCCACGATTAATTCTCAAAGACTTGCATTAAACCTTATGTAGTTATCTGATCGGGTTCGTGCTTTTCACGCCGGGGATTGAGATTAATTTTTCATACGAAACAAGCCTAATTATATTAATGAATCGGTTCATTTGGACGCTTTATTTAAATTAACCGGTAAAGAACGATTGACATGCTTGTGCAGATGCTTAGGCCTACAGATATTGAGGTACTTATAGTTGTGTTGTTCCAAGTAGGTCTAGTGCATTGTCCAAAATTGAATACTTCCCTATAGTGTGCAAAAACATTACGTCAACAGTAGGCTACACCGAATTCATAGTTTTCGCAAAACAGTAGGCAACATGTCACCCAGGCTTAAAAAAATATTCGCAGTCTGAGTCGGATTACGAGTACAGTTAGACTAAACAACCAAATAATAAATAAGACAATAGTTGAAATACAAACGATTTTACATCAGATATGGTTTATTTACAATATAAACAATGTAAATAATTGCAATACAACGTTATTCTATTTTGAGCTCTTTGTCCGTGCGAAAGGTAAGCAGCCAATCGAATGTAATTAGGGCAAGCTGACTCCGCCCCCTTTGGAAAGCTGCTCGAAAGATCGATCGAGAGAGCACGTGAGGAAGCGAGCAAGAGGCTAGAAGCCGCGACAAAATGATGATTTGGTAGAAGTTATTTTGTAACGTTAGATATTTTGTCATGAAACACATTTGAGTAGTGTGTGGAAGAACTTTCCTTTATCCTGGTGATCCGTGATTGTCGTTGCGCTGCAAATCCAGTGGAGTAACGTTAGGCCATCATGCGTCATCCGGTGAAATCATCAACTCATGAATGCACAGGGAATCTGTCTAAAATGTTCACTGTATAAGGAATCATTTTTGGGATTATTTCGTACCCTGTTAAAAAAAGTTACATTACGTAATTACCATAAAAATGTAACAAAAATATAATAAAGGCAACATTATATATATAATCTGAAAAAAGGTTAACAGTGATTGAAATCAGTGAAGCTTTGGCATATGTATCGGCCAATCACCATGTTAAGAAATTGGTACTTGGTATTGGCTGCAAAAATCCTGATCGGATTTCAAAGTTACTGGATGATTCTTGTCAATGTTTATGGTGTACATGTGATTCCACATACTGGTATTTGGGTTATTGCGTTTATATTTTTGTAACTTGAGGATATATGTTGTTTGAACTGATTTGAGTTAAAATTCTGCTAATATTGGCACAAGGTCATATGAGAGGGGATCGAAACTAGAATTGAACACTTAAGTCAAATACAAATGTAATTTATTTAGAGGGAAGGAATTTCTTGTTTGAAATTTCCATTTAAAATTAATTTGGTTATTTTATTTGATTAAGTCAAATTTAAGGTTGATATTATACACTTTTAATTTGCATTTCTTTCGCTTAGTCTTTTTGCTTTCTATAAAGTGTTATTGACATACGTCATACGTGTGTGTGTGTGTGTGTGTGTGTGTGTGTGTGTGTGTGTGTGTGTGTGTGTGTGTGTGTGTGTGTGCTGTTTTGCCTTTTACAAGTTCTTGTCTTCTGATTGGTATTAATTTGTCCTAAAATGATCCTGCAAGTATTCTAAGTAAATACTAGTGAGCCATTGTCCTTTTTTAATGTAAGTTAACCCCTAATCAGCTGACGGGAGTTACATCCGGCGAGATGAAGTGCGCATTCAGTGGGTACTTTACTATCCCATGAGGTCACGGGGTGCGCATTTACAAACCCAAGTGAATCGAGTTCACGTGATAATGACAACAGGGTTGATGTAGCACGTTTTGATTAACACTCCTGCTACTAACATTCGTAGTGAAGCAAATGTAGTATCTACTCAGACAGTATGTTATTTTGATAGTGCCGGGGATGTTAAGTTCCTGAATGTTTCAGTGTTTTTCACTGAACTGATCAACAAATTGGTCAAATCGGTTTTGAGAAAATGAAGGGCATTCCCGCTGAAAAATAAGCGATATAGTGTTGCGCCCTTCTTATCAAACCTGCCAAAGCAATGATAAACCTCTCCTCCATTTGCTTGGGAACTAATGTGGTCGGAAAGTAAAATTTACAGGACTGTGTTCTCTGCAATCCTCTCAAGGGGAGGACTTGTACATCCCAATTGGTTGCCGCCGAACCACGTCATAGTTTATTACCATAAAGGTTGACCTGATTTCAACTTGATCCGCAAAATCATCCAAGACACGTCGCTGCTCGCCAGAGCTCGTCGCCGGCTCACATTGATAATTAATGACTTCCGCCACTTTGGCGCTCTCACTGGTGGCGGTGTGAACACATGGTTACTCTTGTTTGTTTCCTATATTAATGTTTTTGAATGGTACATTATTCATTGACTCATTTATAAAGTCAGCCACTCGTTTTGTTTTCAAATGAATCAGTAATTTAAATGAATGAATCCCTTGTTGCCCCCTACTGGCATAATGATGTACAATAACACAAATAGTGCATAAAAGTAATGTTTTGCTGTTGCTCCTTAAATGTTTCATTCAGTCATTCCTTCAGTCTTTTGTCAGGGTAGATTAGAAAGGATAATGAACTTTATAAACCCTTAATTGACTCAGCATCTGGTTCCTCTTAAAGGGATAGTAAATTCTAAAATGAAAATTGTCATCCTTTACTCCCCCTCAAGTTGCTTCAAACCTGTATGAATTTCGAATTGAATTTCTGTATGAAGGGAAGATAGTTTAAAGAATGTCAGTAACCAAACAGTTAACTGGAGCCATTTACTTTCATAGTATTTTATTTTTCCTACTATGGAAGTCAATGGTTCCAGTTAACTGTTTGGTTACTGACATTCTTCAAGATATCTTCCCTTGTGTTCAGCTGAAGAAAGAAATTCATACAGGTTTGAACCAACTTGAGGGTGAGTAAAGGATGACAGAAATTTCATTTTAAAGGGAACTATCCCTTTAAGAAACACCTTAAGATTCTCTCTGACCAAAAGCATGTCAAAGTCATTCAACACCACCACCCTCTTAAGATTAGCTGGAAAACATGACCAATGGAGGAGACATTCACAACACACAATTACGCTATAATGAACCACCTTCCAGTCCTCTGTCACTGAGCATTTTAAGCATTTTTTTTTGTGCTGTATTTTCCCCTGTTTGAGAAGCCATTTCAATGATCAGAAAAGCACTGAGGGGCAAATAAAAAATAAATAAATGTGTTTTTTTGAAAGAGCGGTTCACCACCTTGTCCTAATCAACAACAACTATAAAAAGGGAGTCATTGCACCCGAGAATGAACCCACTGTTCTTTCTGAGAATGCTCTCAAGGTTGGGCAATATTGGTTACATTCCTGGATAAGCCTGCAAAACCAGCAATTAAATTTTAATCCATAACAAAGACGTCCTCTTTGAATAAATCAGGAGCTGGGTAATTGACTGGAGAGTTGGAGAAGTGGATGCCAATGGTTTGAGGCGATCTCATTGGATGATGGCAGCACAGTTGGAGAGATAAGAGAAGTGGTTAGCAGGCCCTGCAGTCACAGCCCGCAGGCACGCAACGCACCACAGTTGTAGGAGAGAATGAAATGTGACTTATCTGACTGATGGCTAGTTAGATGCCGAATACAATTTCAATGTTGATTGAGAAGACGAATAGAGAGGAAGAAACAAGGAGATAGAAGTCACAGAGTCTGAACTATACACTAAAACGTACGTACTCACCAATATGTAGCATCTTAAAGGCCAGCACAAACCATTTTTTTTGGCGTTAAAAACTACTGTCATTTACTAAAGACTGTGAAAAATTTGCGCTGAAAAGGTGTGGAAAGGGTTATTTTACTTATTGCATATGTATGTGTAGGAGTTTCCTTTTCAGACACAACATTTATGGAAGCAGAGTCACGCAGCGATTTACTAAAGTTTGCGCTCGTTGAATTTACTGGTATTTGAGGCAGGGGCGTAGCACCAAATTTTGGGCCCTGGGTACAAACCATCTTGCTGGGCCCCCGTACCATGTATGTGTATGTATAGAAAACGGACTTCCCTGCCTTGGGCCCTGGTTACTCAGTACCCTTTATCCCCCCAGTCCCACGCCCCTGATTTGAGGTAGGCCTGGGCGATATCTTAAAAAAAGTTCTCTATGTTTGCAATAGCTTTTAAATGATAAAACAGTATGATTTTCTTTCGCCCCCATTAAAACCAACCAAAACTATTTTCGATTTTTAAACTAAATTAAATACAACATGTTTACATTTAGTGAACAGGTTGGGATGACCAAAATCTAATTTCACGATTACGAGTAATTTAATATTTTTCAATTGTACGTTTACAATATGGATTTTTTATTTTACCTTTGTTTTTCAAAACATGCAAATTAAAAACTATATGACAAAAACAGTGCTTTATTTTTCAGCTATACTGTTTAACAGTAGCAAGTCAATTTAAAGAAATTAAAGGTGGGGTAAGTGTTATTTCAAAACTGTTTTACAAAATGGACTCGGGCCGAGTGCAATGACACACTTGTAGCCAATCAGCAGGTAAGGGGCGTGTCTACTATTGATGATAAGAAGAGAGGCACTTCATTATTCAAAACACACGAGCGACACATAACGGACATTACCCAATAACTAATATATGCTGGCTTTTGCTTGAATATGCTCGTGTCATGTTCGCTTGTTTGTCCATTTGCGAACATATTGTGGCTCACTTCAGCGATGATAAAGACCAGTTCATTTCCACACCGTATGGAACATCTAAATCTCATCACTGTCTGTTTCAAGCGTCAGCTCACAAAATATCTCCCACAAGTAAGATACTATGCTCCTAATATACCGTATGGTTGTTTCCTCTTTTCATGATCTATAACCTTATCCGGTAGAGCTGTCAATGAATGTTCTAAATTTCGAATATATATTCAAATAGTTTTTAAAAAACGAATTTCGAAGGTGAAAATTAATATTCGAAAGAAGAAAAAAAAGCGGAAAAATATTCCCGCCACGGTAGTAGAGGCGTGGCTCTCTGCTTTGCGAGTGAGTGCGCGCATGAGGGTTCGGGGACAGGTCACAGGAGCCACTGCTGAAAGTGGACGCGTCTTGCAGGGAAGATGGCAGAAAGTGCAGAGCCCAACTCGACTGCAGCAGAGGAAGAGATTTTAACTCCATAATCTAAAGCCATGTCTGGAAGTACGTTGGATTTTGGTAAAATTGTTGAGCCGCAAGATAGTTTTATGCAAGCTATGTAAGATACAGTTAGCATACCATGCCTCATTTTATTTAACGTTAAACAGAAACATTACTAAAATGTAGGCTACTGTACTGGCTGAAGATATATTGCATGAATAAAGGAAAAATACACTGCTTTCACTGCTGTGATTTATTTACAGTTTCATGTCAAGGAAAAGCTCCATGTTTAGCACAGCAGAGCTAGCTCGGAGCGTTCAATATGCTGTAAAACTTCAATTAATATTAATAATATTTGTTTCAATCACTGAATGAAGCCTGCTATATTTATGACAAGAGTCGCGAGTCCCGTGACCTTAAATTGTTTGCACAAAACTCTTGATCAGCACTCAAAATTTGTTCATTTAAACCGTGTCGGTCTTGGCCATTAGTTAATAATATATAATAATTATATATAATAATAAGTATATTATTTATAATAACAATCTACTTGTTTTGTGTAAGTAATACGTTGTCAAATATGTATAAACTTAAATAGACAAACTACAAGTAGTTAATGTCTCTTTTATTAATATTAATTAATAAAAAAGTATTAATTTGTCCTGTTGTTGACGCAATGCGCGCCCAGATGTTCGAATAGTCCGAATATTCGCGTTTGTTTTAGAGGGAATATTCAAACGTCATTTTTGAGCAATTTTGTCAGCCCTATATCCGGTCATAATTGTAATATGTTGTTTGCTAGACTATCAAGCTTGTGTTCTATAGAGTTGTTCATGAGAACTGTTTGTGTTTTGTGATCACTATAACTCTAATCTGGTCATAATTGTAATAAGTTCGTTAGTTGGACTGACGGCTTGTTCTGTCTCTTTGTTCATGAGAACGGTTTGTGTTTTTGTGATCGCTGTAACACTAATCTTGTCATAATTTTAATATGTTCGTTAGTTGGACTGTGGGCTTGTGTTTTATCGAGTTGTTCATGAGAACGGTTTGTGTTTTTGTGATGGATATTCACTTTTTCATTGAATATTTGACCCTGGATTAGTAACATGCAGATTCTTCCATAGTTGTTGCCTGGGTTATGTATGGGTGGGGCGGAGCTATCAAAATTGGGGCGAGATCCTTTTTGGTGGTAGGGGCGTGTTTATTTTGGTGATTTTAATTGACAACAACGGTTACCAAAAAAGCACTTACCCCACCTTTAAATAATCCAATATATAAAACTGCTTATTCTTCACTCTATTCATTAACTATACACTGATTCTTAATAAATATATTAAAGTTGGGGGGGGGTTTCTATTTTTCATTGTTTCATTGTCTATATTTAGTTGTTAGGGGCGGCAGTGGCTCAGTGGTTCATGTAGGTTGTCTACAAACCGACAGGTTGGTGGTTCGATCCCCGGTTCCACCTGACCGAGTGCCGAGGTGACCGTAAGCAAGACATCTAACCCCAGCTGGTCCCGACGAGCTGGATGGTGCCTTACATGGCTGACATCGCCGTCGGTGTATGAATGGGTGAATGTGAGGCAAAAATGTAATGCGCTTTTGGTGGCCATAGGGTCTGTTGAAAGGGCTATATAAATGCAGTCCATTTACCATGGATTAACATTAATTACACAAAATATTAGGTCTGGATTTAGACCTGCGCAGATCCAGTTACCCCAACTGTATACATTCACTAAAGGCATTCCTGAATGTGTTTACCTGAATACTTGCCAGGACATGCATTTTTAATTAATTGAGTCATAGAGACAAGCTTGCGCTATGAGTCAAGCGCAAGACTAGAAAGAGAACTCAATATTTGCGCGCTGTGAGACGTGTGTGCGCGCTTTTGGACGAGCGCACAGAGACAGCATCTCACACTGCAGAGTTCTCATTCGCGTCTTCTGGCGAATATTCTGGGTTATGATGGCGAAAATGACTGGTCATACGGCAGCACTTGCATGCATTGAACACAGTTTGCAAAGACCGTTTTGCCCATGTTTTTCTTTTATTATCGCTGTTGTAGTGTATCACTGAGGAACCAGCACGTGTATCCATCGACAGAACCATACATAAAGCATTATTTTTCAAGTTACAACCAGCGCCGCCGCTCCCACCACGCACTGAGGTCAAGCAAAACACACGCTACCCATAGCAACGCGTTATGATAACGACATTTCAGACTGACAGAGACAAGATAAACGGCTTTTCCGCCATTTGTTACTGTTTTGTACACGTTGTTATATTAATTATAATTCAAATTCTGTTTAATTGGCCACAATATAGTAATGATGAATGTTGAGAGGGGCACATTTGATTAACTTTCAAAAAGGGCAGGGGCTCAAACCCCCAAAGCCCTCCCCTCTGCAGTGCACTTGCCTGGTGTATGAATCGTGTCCATGGTCCTGTCTCCTGTCACAAAATGCGGCATAATCTCTGACAGGGCTTTAAGTCTAACGTTACAGTGAATGAGAGAATGAGCCGAAACCGAAATGAATGCAGAGGCCATAGTGTGAAATCCATTAACCATAGTGTAAACATAGATGACGTCACAGGTTTTTCTATAAAAGAAAGATTGTAGCCTTCATTTGTATGTAGGCCTAGGTAGTTTATATATTTATAATATTTCCTAAAATATAATTCATATTATTTTATTACTTTTGTATTAGTTGTTTGAAGAGTAAAAAAATAAATTGGTCGGTCTTAAAGCAAATTTACAGCCGGCAAGTCGGTCGGACTAAAAGGAAAATAAATAAATAAATTGAGTCGGCCCTAAATTGACAGGGTCGGTCGGGTTATGGCAAACAAGAATATTTTTAAGGATGGCCTTAGTGAACGCAGATCTCTGCACTATCTGCGTTATCTGGTAACGTTCTTTGGGAAAGTATGCTTGAATTTTATATATTCAATATTCCTGATATTTTCAAATTTTACATCATCGTCAAAATTATTGCGTTATTATCGCTAGTATTCGATATATCGCCCAGCCCTAATTTGCAGCACTATTTACCAGCCAAAAATGTCTTAAACCAGATGCTAATTTGCGCTGCTCTTGGTAAATTGTGTTGGTTTTTATGGAAATTATCCTGCTGAGTATCTTCTTTAATTTGCATGCTATAATTATGCACAGAACTTTTCACTCGAGAAAAAGAAAAGTGCTAATTTGCTTAACAACTTGCTGAGATTGAGATTGGATGACAATGACACATTTTGTTTTGGCTACAGTGTTGGCTGCATATTTATTTTTTTATACGCACATTCAACATAAAATGTAAAAAATAATAACTTGCATTCAACATAAAATATTGATGTAAAATGTGTTAAAATAGCCCTACCAAAAAAATGTGTACAATATTAACATCCTTTTTGAGTGCACATTTGGAAACCATTTTGTCAAGAAAAATAAATAAATACTCACCATTATGGTGATCAGTATTCCATTTGATTGGGCACTTGTAACTTCATTCATATTTTTGTAATTCTCTTCCTATTGATGCCCAATTCTACAAGAAAAGGAAGGATGTAACAATTCAGTCAGAGTCGGTTGAAAATCAATACAAATGCGTGATAATTCAAGTCGGTTGAAATGTCAAACAAATTGCGATACGCGCTTTAAACAGCAGGGACGCTGTAACCATATACAGTGACTTCACTTTACAGGCACGATAGCAACGAGCAAGTTGTAGCTAGCGTTACACTCTGTGCGTGCACACTGGCGTGAAGAAGAGTGAAATAAATGTTTTCAGCTGTAATAAATTAATTCCAGGCTCTTCCTCATCAAGAGAGAGACCAGTGCGAGGATGTATTGAACAGACTGAAGGAGAAATTTGTGCTGTTGCTGAACCAGGTGTTGTATTTATTTGATCTCTTTCTCTAAATGTGTACATGGATTTTTTTTTCTCCAATAATTTGTTGATTAATATGGCATATTTATCTAAATGTGTTCTGTTTTTCTAACTCTTGCAAGTGTAATGGAACAAATTATAATTAATCAGTCCCTCCAGGATTTCATGATATTTTTTTGTGATTTTTGTGATCAATATGACTGAATTTGTGGAGGTAATTTTCAGAAATTTGCGAAAAATGTTGTGATGTTTTTTTTAAATAATTAAGATACCACATTTACCATATTATGTATTATGTTAGATGCACAATAGTCATACACAACAATGGAACACACAAAATGCACACATATTTTTTATTTTGGTATCTTACAAAAAAGGGCCAGTGGTGTACAGTACACTGTCGTAATTTTGAATTTTTGTCCATTTTGACTTCATGTGATAATTGAATAATTTGCACTTTTATGTCATAGTATACAGTCGTAATTTTGAATTTTTGTCCATTTTGACTTAATGTGATAATTGAATAATTTGCACTTTTATGTAATAGTAAACACTGTCGTAATTTTGAATTTTTGTCCATTTTGACTTCATGTGATAATTGAATAATTTGCAGTTTTATGTTGTAGTATACAGTCATAATTTAGAATTTTTGTCCTTTTTTGGTCAATTTGTTACTCCTTGTGATAATTGAATAATTAGCAGTTTTATGTAATAGTATACAGTGTCGTAATTTTGAATTTTGTCCATTTTGACTTCATGTGATAATTGAATAATTTGCACTTTTATGTCATAGTATACACTGTCGTAATTTTACATTTTTGTCCATTTTGACTTCATGTGATAATTGAATAATTTGCACTTTTATGTCATAGCATACACTCGTAATTTTGAATTTTTGTCCATTTTGACTTCGTGATAATTGAATAATTTGCACTTTTATGTAATAGCATGCACTGTCTTAATTTTGAATTTTTGTCCATTTTGACTTCATGTGATAATTGAATAATTTGCACTTTTATGTCATACTATACACTGTCGTAATTTTGAATTTTTGTCCATTTTGACTTCATGTGATAATTGAATAATTTGCAGTTTTATGTTATAGTATACGTTGTCATAATTTAGAATTTTTGTCCTTTTTTGGTCAATTTGTTACTCCATGTGATAATTGAATAATTTGCACTTTTATGTAATTGTAAACACGGTCGAAATTTTGAATTTTTGTCCATTTTGACTTCATGTCATAATTGAATAATTTGCAGTTTTATGTTATAGTATATATTGTCATAATTTAGAATTTTTGTCCTTTTTTGGTCAATTTGTTACTCCATGTGATAATTGAATAATTTGCAGTTTTATGTAATACTATACACTGTCGTAATTTTGAATTTTTGTCCATTTTGACTTCATGTGATAATTGAATAATTTGCACTTTTATGTAATAGTATACACTCGTAATTTTGAATTTTTGTCCATTTTGACTTCATGTGATAATTGAATAATTTGCACTTTTATGTTATAGTATACACTGTCGTAATTTTGAATTTTTGTCCATTTTGACTTCATGTGATAATTGAATAATTTGCACTTTTCTGTCCTAGTATACATTGTTGTAATTTTGAATTTTTTTCCATTTTGACTTCATATGATAATTGAATAATTTGCACTTTTATGTAATAGTATACACTCGTAATTTTGAATTTTTGTCCATTTTGACTTCATGTGATAATTGAATAATTTGCACTTTTATGTTATAGTATACACTGTCGTAATTTTGAATTTTTGTCCATTTTGACTTCATGTGATAATTGAATAATTTGCACTTTTCTGTCCTAGTATACATTGTTGTAATTTTGAATTTTTTTCCATTTTGACTTCATATGATAATTGAATAATTTGCACTTTTATGTCATAGTATACACTGTTGTAAATTTGAATTTTTGTCCATTTTGACTTCATGTGATAATTGAATAGTTTGCACTTTTATGTCATAGTATACACTGTCGTAATTTTGAATTTTTGTCCATTTTGACTTCATGTGATAATTGAATAGTTTGCACTTTTATGTCATAGTATACACTGTCGTAATTTTGAATTTTTGTCCATTTTGACTTCGTGATAATTAAATAATTTGCACTTTTATGTCATAGTATACACTGTCGTAATTTAGAATTTTTGTCCAATTTGTCTTCATGTGATAATTGAATAATTTGCAGTTTTTTGTTATAGTATACATTGTCATAATTTAGAATTTTTGTCCTTTTTTGGTCATTTTTTTACTCTGTGATAATTAAATAATTAGCAGATTTATGTAATAGTATACACTGTTGTAATTTTGAATTTTTGTCCATTTTGACTTCATGTGATAATTGAATAATTTGCACTTTTATGTCATAGTATACACTGTCGTAATTTTGAATTTTTGTCCATTTTGACTTCATGTGATAATTGAATAATTTGCACTTTTATGTCATAGTATACACTGTCGTAATTTTGAATTTTTGTTCATTTTGACTTCATGTGATGATTGAATAATTTGCAGTTTTATGTTATAGTATACATTGTCATAATTTAGAATTTTTGTCCTTTTTTGGTCAATTTGTTACTCCATGTGATAATTGAATAATTTGCACTTTTATGTAATAGTATGCACTGTTGTAATTTTAAATTTTTGTCCATTTTGACTTCATGTGATAATTGAATAATTTGCACTTTTATGTCATAGTATACACTGTCGTAATTTTGAATTTTTGTCCATTTTGACTTCCTGTGATAATTGAATAATTTGCACTTTTATGTCATAGTATACACTGTCGTAATTTAGAATTTTTGTCCAATTTGTCTTCATGTGATAATTGAATAATTTGCAGTTTTTTGTTATAGTATACATTGTCATAATTTAGAATTTTTGTCCTTTTTTGGTCATTTTTTTACTCTGTGATAATTGAATAATTTGCAGTTTTATGTAATAGTATACACTGTCGTAATTTTGAATTTTTGTCCATTTTGACTTCATGTGATAATTGAATAATTTGCACTTTTATGTCATAGTATACACTGTCGTAATTTTGAATTTTTGTCCATTTTGACTTCATGTGATAATTGAATAATTTGCACTTTTATGTCATAGTATACACTGTCGTAATTTTGAATTTTTGTTCATTTTGACATCATGTGATAATTGAATAATTTGCAGTTTTATGTTATAGTATACATTGTCATAATTTAGAATTTTTGTCCTTTTTTGGTCAATTTGTTACTCCATGTGATAATTGAATAATTTGCACTTTTATGTAATAGTATGCACTGTTGTAATTTTAAATTTTTGTCCATTTTGACTTCATGTGATAATTGAATAATTTGCAGTTTTATGTCATAGTATACACTGTCATAATTTTGAATTTTTGTCCATTTTGACTTCATGTGATAATTGAATAATTTGCAGTTTTATGTCATAGTAAACACTGTCGTAATTTTGAATTTTTGTCCATTTTGACTTCATGTGATAATTGAATAAATTGCACTTTTATGTCATAGTATAGACTGTCGTAATGTTGAATTTTTTGTCCATTTTGACTTCATGTGATAATTAAATAATTTGCACTTTTATGTCATAGTATACACTGTCGTAATTTTGAATTTTTTTCCATTTTGACTTCATGTGATAATTGAATAAATTGCACTTTTATGTCATAGTATACACTGTCGTAATTTTGAATTTTTGTCCATTTTGACTTGATGTGATAATTGAATAATTTGCACTTTAATGTCATAGTATACACTGTCGTAATTTCGAATTTTTGTCCAGTTTGACTTGATGTGATAATTGAATAATTTGCAGCTTTATGTCATAGTATACACTGTCGTAATTTTGAATTTTTGTCCATTTTGACTTCATGTGATAATTGAATAATTTGCAGTTTTATGTTATAGTATACATTGTCATAATTTAGAATTTTTGTCATTTTTTGGTCAATTATTTACTTTATGTGATAATTGAATAATTTGCAGTTTTATGTAATAGTATACACTGTTGTAATTTTGATTTTTTGTCCATTATGACTTCATGTGATAATTGAATAATTTGTAATTTTAAGTCATAGTATACACTGTCGTAATTTTGAATTTTTGTCCATTTTGACTTCATGTGATAATTGAATAATTTGCACTTTTGTGTCATAGTATAGACTGTCATAATTTTGAATTTTTGTCCATTTTGACTTCATGTGATAATTGAATAAATTGCACTTTTATATCATAGTATACACTGTCGTAATTTTAAATTTTTGTCCATTATGACTTCATGTGATAATTGAATAATTTGCACTTTTATGTCATAGTATACACTGTCGTAATTTTGAATTTTTGTCCATTTTGACTTCATGTGATAATTGAATAATTTGCAGTTTTATGTAATAGTATACACTGTAGTAATTTTGAATTTTTGTCCATTTTGACTTCGTGATAATTGAATAATTTGCACTTTTATGTCATAGTATACACTGTCGTAATTTTGCATTTTTGTCCATTTTGACTTCATGTGATAATTGAATAATTTGCACTTTTATGTCATAGTATACACTGTCGTAATTTTGATTTTTTGTCCTTTTTTGGTCAATTATTTACTTAATGCGATAATTGAATAATTTGCAGTTTTATGTAATAGTATACACTGTTGTAATTTTGAATTTTTGTCCATTATGACTTCATGTGATAATTGAATAATTTGCACTTTTATGTTATAGTATACACTGTCGTAATTTTGAATTTTTGTCCATTTTGACTTTGTGATGATTGAATAATTTGCACTTTTATGTCATAGTATACACTGACGTAATTTTGAATTTTTGTCCATTTTGACTTCATGTGATAATTGAATAATTTGCACTTTTATGTCATAGTATACACTGTCGTAATTTTGAATTTTTGTCCATTTTGACTTCATGTGATAATTGAATAATTTGCACTTTTCTGTCATGGTATACACTGTCGTAATTTTAAATTTTTTGTCCATGTTGACTTCCTGTGATAATTGAATAATTTGCACTTTTCTGTCATGGTATACACTGTCGTAATTTCGAATTTTTGTCGATTTTGACTTCCTGTGATTATTGAATAATTTGCACTTTTCTGTCATGGTATACACTGTCGTAATTTAGAATTTTTGTCCATTTTGACTTCCTGTGATAATTGAATAATTTGCACTTTTCTGTCATGGTATACACTGTCGTAATTTAGAATTTTTGTCCATTTTGACTTCCTGTGATAATTGAATAATTTGCACTTTTCTATCATGGTATACACTGTCGTAATTTAGAATTTTTGTCTATTTTGACTTCCTGTGATAATTGAATAATTTGCACTTTTCTGTCATGGTATACACTGTCGTAATTTAGAATTTTTGTCCATTTTGACTTCCTGTGATAATTGAATAATTTGCACTTTTCTGTCATGGTATACACTGTCGTAATTTAGAATTTTTGTCCATTTTGACTTCCTGTGATAATTGAATAATTTGCACTTTTCTGTCATGGTATACACTGTCGTAATTTAGAATTTTTGTCCATTTTGACTTCCTGTGATAATTGAATAATTTGCACTTTTCTGTCATGGTATACACTGTCGTAATTTTAAATTTTTTGTCCATGTTGACTTCCTGTGATAATTGAATAATTTGCACTTTTCTGTCATGGTATACACTGTCGTAATTTAGAATTTTTGTCGATTTTGACTTCCTGTGATAATTGAATAATTTGCACTTTTCTGTCATGGTATACACTGTCGTAATTTAGAATTTTTGTCGATTTTGACTTCCTGTGATAATTGAATAATTTGCACTTTTCTGTCATGGTATACACTGTCGTAATTTAGAATTTTTGTCCATTTTGACTTCCTGTGATAATTGAATAATTTGCACTTTTCTATCATGGTATACACTGTCGTAATTTAGAATTTTTGTCTATTTTGACTTCCTGTGATAATTGAGTAATTTGCACTTTTCTGTCATGGTATACACTGTCGTAATTTAGAATTTTTGTCCATTTTGACTTCCTGTGATAATTGAATAATTTGCACTTTTCTGTCATGGTATACACTGTCGTAATTTAGAATTTTTGTCCATTTTGACTTCCTGTGATAATTGAATAATTTGCACTTTTCTGTCATGGTATACACTGCCGTAATTTTGAATTTTTGTCCATTTTGACTTCCTGTGATAATTGAATAATTTGCACTTTTCTGTCATGGTATACACTGTCGTAATTTTGAATTTTTTTCCATTTTGACTTCCTGTGATAATTGAATAATTTGCACTTTTCTGTCAAGGTATACACTGTCGTAATTTTGAATTTTTGTCCATTTTGACTTCCTGTGATAATTGAATAATTTGCACTTTTCTGTCATGGTATACACTGTCGTAATTTAGAATTTTTGTCCATTTTGACTTCCTGTGATAATTGAATAATTTGCACTTTTCTGTCATGGTATACACTGTCGTAATTTAGAATTTTTGTCCATTTTGACTTCATGTGATAATTGAATAATTTGCACTTTTCTGTCATGGTATACACTGTCGTAATTTAGAATTTTTGTCCATTTTGACATCCTGTGATAATTGAATAATTTGCACTTTTCTGTCATGGTATACACTGTCGTAATTTTGAATTTTTGTCCATTTTGACTTCATGTGATAATTGAATAATTTACACTTTTCTGTCATGGTACACTGTCGTAATTTTAAATTTTTTGTCCATTTTGACTTCCTGTGATAATTGAATAATTTGCACTTTTCTGTCATGGTATACACTGTCGTAATTTAGAATTTTTGTCCATTTTGACTTCCTGTGATAATTGAATAATTTGCACTTTTCTGTCATGGTATACACTGTCGTAATTTAGAATTTTTGTCGATTTTGACTTCCTGTGATAATTGAATAATTTGCACTTTTCTGTCATGGTATACACTGTCGTAATTTAGAATTTTTGTCGATTTTGACTTCATGTGATAATTGAATAATTTGCACTTTTCTGTCATGGTATACACTGTCGTAATTTATAATTTTTGTCGATTTTGACTTCCTGTGATAATTGAATAATTTGCACTTTTCTGTCATGGTATACACTGTCGTAATTTAGAATTTTTGTCCATTTTGACTTCCTGTGATAATTGAATAATTTGCAATTTTCTGTCATGGTATACACTGTCGTAATTTAGAATTTTTGTCCATTTTGACTTCCTGTGATAATTGAATAATTTGCACTTTTCTGTCATGGTATACACTGTCGTAATTTAGAATTTTTGTCGATTTTGACTTCCTGTGATAATTGAATAATTTTCACTTTTCTGTCATGGTATACACTGTCGTAATTTAGAATTTTTTTCCAGTTTGACTTCCTGTGATAATTGAATAATTTGCACTTTTCTGTCATGGTATACACTGTCGTAATTTTGAATTTTTTGTCTATTTTGACTTCCTGTGATAATTGAATAATTTGCACTTTTCTGTCAAGGTATACACTGTCGTAATTTTGAATTTTTGTCCATTTTGACTTCCTGTGATAATTGAATAATTTGCACTTTTCTGTCATGGTATACACTGTCGTAATTTAGAATTTTTGTCCATTTTGACTTCCTGTGATAATTGAATAATTTGCACTTTTCTGTCATGGTATACACTGTCGTAATTTAGAATTTTTGTCCATTTTGACTTCATGTGATAATTGAATAATTTGCACTTTTCTGTCATGGTATACACTGTCGTAATTTAGAATTTTTGTCCATTTTGACTTCCTGTGAAAATTGAATAATTTGCACTTTTCTGTCATGGTATACACTGTCGTAATTTAGAATTTTTGTCCATTTTGACTTCCTGTGATAATTGAATAATTTGCACTTTTCTATCATGGTATACACTGTCGTAATTTAGAATTTTTGTCTATTTTGACTTCCTGTGATAATTGAATAATTTGCACTTTTCTGTCATGGTATACACTGTCGTAATTTAGAATTTTTGTCCATTTTGACTTCCTGTGATAATTGAATAATTTGCACTTTTCTGTCATGGTATACACTGTCGTAATTTAAAATTTTTGTCCATTTTGACTTCCTGTGATAATTGAATAATTTGCACTTTTCTGTCATGGTATACACTGTCGTAATTTTGAATTTTTGTCCATTTTGACTTCCTGTGATAATTGAATAATTTGCACTTTTCTGTCATGGTATACACTGTCGTAATTTTAAATTTTTTTCCATTTTGACTTCCTGTGATAATTGAATAATTTGCACTTTTCTGTCAAGGTATACACTGTCGTAATTTTGAATTTTTGTCCATTTTGACTTCCTGTGATAATTGAATAATTTGCACTTTTCTGTCATGGTATACACTGTCGTAATTTAGAATTTTTGTCCATTTTGACTTCCTGTGATAATTGAATAATTTGCACGTTTCTGTCATGGTATACACTGTCGTAATTTAGAATTTTTGTCCATTTTGACTTCCTGTGATAATTGAATAATTTGCACTTTTCTGTCAAGGTATACACTGTCGTAATTTTAAATCTTTGTCCATTTTGACTTCCTGTGATAATTGAATAATTTGCAGTTTTATGTCATAGTATACACTGTCATAATTTTGAATTTTTTTCCATTTTGACTTCATGTGATAATTGAATAAATTGCACTTTTATGTCATAGTATACACTGTCGTAATTTTGAATTTTTGTCCATTTTGACCTTCATGTGATAATTGAATAATTTGCACTTTAATGTCATAGTATACACTGTCGTAATTTTGAATTTTTGTCCAGTTTGACTTGATGTGATAATTGAATAATTTGCAGCTTTATGTCATAGTATACACTGTCGTAATTTTGAATTTTTGTCCATTTTGACTTCATGTGATAATTGAATAATTTGCAGTTTTATGTTATAGTATACATTGTCATAATTTAGAATTTTTGTCATTTTTTGGTCAATTATTTACTTTATGTGATAATTGAATAATTTGCAGTTTTATGTAATAGTATACACTGTTGTAATTTTGATTTTTTGTCCATTATGACTTCATGTGATAATTGAATAATTTGTAATTTTAAGTCATAGTATACACTGTCGTAATTTTGAATTTTTGTCCATTTTGACTTCATGTGATAATTGAATAATTTGCACTTTTGTGTCATAGTATAGACTGTCATAATTTTGAATTTTTGTCCATTTTGACTTCATGTGATAATTGAATAAATTGCACTTTTATATCATAGTATACACTGTCGTAATTTTAAATTTTTGTCCATTATGACTTCATGTGATAATTGAATAATTTGCACTTTTATGTCATAGTATACACTGTCGTAATTTTGAATTTTTGTCCATTTTGACTTCATGTGATAATTGAATAATTTGCAGTTTTATGTAATAGTATACACTGTAGTAATTTTGAATTTTTGTCCATTTTGACTTCGTGATAATTGAATAATTTGCACTTTTATGTCATAGTATACACTGTCGTAATTTTGCATTTTTGTCCATTTTGACTTCATGTGATAATTGAATAATTTGCACTTTTATGTCATAGTATACACTGTCGTAATTTTGATTTTTTGTCCTTTTTTGGTCAATTATTTACTTAATGCGATAATTGAATAATTTGCAGTATACACTAATAGTATACACTGTTGTAATTTTGAATTTTTGTCCATTTTGACTTCCTGTGATAATTGAATAATTTGCACTTTTCTGTCATGGTATACACTGTCGTAATTTTGAATTTTTTTCCATTTTGACTTCCTGTGATAATTGAATAATTTACACTTTTCTGTCAAGGTATACACTGTCGTAATTTTGAATTTTTGTCCATTTTGACTTCCTGTGATAATTGAATAATTTGCACTTTTCTGTCATGGTATACACTGTCGTAATTTAGAATTTTTGTCCATTTTGACTTCCTGTGATAATTGAATAATTTGCACTTTTCTGTCATGGTATACACTGTCGTAATTTAGAATTTTTGTCCATTTTGACTTCATGTGATAATTGAATAATTTGCACTTTTCTGTCATGGTATACACTGTCGTAATTTAGAATTTTTGTCGATTTTGACTTCCTGTGATAATTGAATAATTTTCACTTTTCTGTCATGGTATACACTGTCGTAATTTAGAATTTTTTTCCAGTTTGACTTCCTGTGATAATTGAATAATTTGCACTTTTCTGTCATGGTATACACTGTCGTAATTTTGAATTTTTTGTCTATTTTGACTTCCTGTGATAATTGAATAATTTGCACTTTTCTGTCATGGTATACACTGTCGTAATTTTGAATTTTTGTCCATTTTGACTTCCTGTGATAATTGAATAATTTGCACTTTTCTGTCATGGTATACACTGTCGTAATTTTGAATTTTTTTCCATTTTGACTTCCTGTGATAATTGAATAATTTGCACTTTTCTGTCAAGGTATACACTGTCGTAATTTTGAATTTTTGTCCATTTTGACTTCCTGTGATAATTGAATAATTTGCACTTTTCTGTCATGGTATACACTGTCGTAATTTAGAATTTTTGTCCATTTTGACTTCCTGTGATAATTGAATAATTTGCACTTTTCTGTCATGGTATACACTGTCGTAATTTAGAATTTTTGTCCATTTTGACTTCATGTGATAATTGAATAATTTGCACTTTTCTGTCATGGTATACACTGTCGTAATTTAGAATTTTTGTCCATTTTGACTTCCTGTGATAATTGAATAATTTGCACTTTTCTGTCATGGTATACACTGTCGTAATTTAGAATTTTTGTCCATTTTGACTTCATGTGATAATTGAATAATTTACACTTTTCTGTCATGGTATACACTGTCGTAATTTTAAATTTTTTGTCCATTTTGACTTCCTGTGATAATTGAATAATTTGCACTTTTCTGTCATGGTATACACTGTCGTAATTTAGAATTTTTGTCCATTTTGACTTCCTGTGATAATTGAATAATTTGCACTTTTCTGTCATGGTATACACTGTCGTAATTTAGAATTTTTGTCGATTTTGACTTCCTGTGATAATTGAATAATTTGCACTTTTCTGTCATGGTATACACTGTTGTAATTTAGAATTTTTGTCGATTTTGACTTCATGTGATAATTGAATAATTTGCACTTTTCTGTCATGGTATACACTGTCGTAATTTATAATTTTTGTCGATTTTGACTTCATGTGATAATTGAATAATTTGCACTTTTCTGTCATGGTATACACTGTCGTAATTTAGAATTTTTGTCCATTTTGACTTCCTGTGATAATTGAATAATTTGCAATTTTCTGTCATGGTATACACTGTCGTAATTTAGAATTTTTGTCCATTTTGACTTCCTGTGATAATTGAAAAATTTGCACTTTTCTGTCATGGTATACACTGTCGTAATTTAGAATTTTTGTCGATTTTGACTTCCTGTGATAATTGAATAATTTTCACTTTTCTGTCATGGTATACACTGTCGTAATTTAGAATTTTTTCCAGTTTGACTTCCTGTGATAATTGAATAATTTGCACTTTTCTGTCATGGTATACACTGTCGTAATTTTGAATTTTTTGTCTATTTTGACTTCCTGTGATAATTGAATAATTTGCACTTTTCTGTCAAGGTATACACTGTCGTAATTTTGAATTTTTGTCCATTTTGACTTCCTGTGATAATTGAATAATTTGCACTTTTCTGTCATGGTATACACTGTCGTAATTTAGAATTTTTGTCCATTTTGACTTCCTGTGATAATTGAATAATTTGCACTTTTCTGTCATGGTATACACTGTCGTAATTTAGAATTTTTGTCCATTTTGACTTCATGTGATAATTGAATAATTTGCACTTTTCTGTCATGGTATACACTGTCGTAATTTAGAATTTTTGTCCATTTTGACTTCCTGTGAAAATTGAATAATTTGCACTTTTCTGTCATGGTATACACTGTCGTAATTTAGAATTTTTGTCTATTTTGACTTCCTGTGATAATTGAATAATTTGCACTTTTCTGTCATGGTATACACTGTCGTAATTTAGAATTTTTGTCCATTTTGACTTCCTGTGATAATTGAATAATTTGCACTTTTCTGTCATAGTATACACTGTCGTAATTTAGAATTTTTGTCCATTTTGACTTCATGTGATAATTGAATAATTTGCACTTTTCTGTCATGGTATACACTGTCGTAGTTTGGAATTTTTGTCCATTTTGACTTCATGTGATAATTGAATAATTTGCACTTTTCTGTCATGGTATACACTGTCGTAATTTTGAATTTTTGTCCATTTTGACTTCCTGTGATAATTGAATAATTTGCACTTTTCTGTCATGGTATACACTGTCGTAATTTAGAATTTTTGTCCATTTTGACTTCCTGTGATAATTGAATAATTTGCACGTTTCTGTCATGGTATACACTGTCGTAATTTAGAATTTTTGTCCATTTTGACTTCATGTGATGATTGAATAATTTGCACTTTTCTGTCAAGGTATACACTGAAGTAATTTAGAATTTTTGTCCATTTTGACTTCATGTGATGATTGAATAATTTGCACTTTTCTGTCATGGTATACACTGTCGTAATTTAGAATTTTTGTCCATTTTGACTTCCTGTGATGATTGAATAATTTGCACTTTTTTGTCATGGTATACACTGTCGTAATTTAGAATTTTTGTCCATTTTGACTTCATGTGATAATTGAATAATTTGCACTTTTCTGTCATAGTATACACTGTCGTAATTTAGAATTTTTGTCCATTTTGACTTCATGTGATAATTGAATAATTTGCACTTTTCTGTCATGGTATACACTGTCGTAATTTAGAATTTTTGTCCATTTTGACTTCATGTGATAATTGAATAATTTGCACTTTTCTGTCATGGTATACACTGTCGTAATTTAGAATTTTTGTCCATTTTGACTTCCTGTGATAATTGAATAATTTGCACTTTTCTGTCATGGTATACACTGTCGTAATTTAGAATTTTTGTCCATTTTGACTTCCTGTGATAATTGAATAATTTGCACTTTTCTGTCATGGTATACACTGTCGTAATTTAGAATTTTTGTCCATTTTGACTTCATGTGATAATTGAATAATTTGCACTTTTCTGTCATGGTATACACTGTCGTAATTTAGAATTTTTGTCCATTTTGACTTCCTGTGATAATTGAATAATTTGCACTTTTCTGTCCTGGTATACACTGTCGTAATTTAGAATTTTTGTCCATTTTGACTTCAGATGATAATTGAATAATTTGCACTTTTCTGTCATGGTATACACTGTCGTAATTTAGAATTTTTGTCCATTTTGACTTCCTGTGATAATTGAATAATTTGCACTTTTCTGTCATGGTATACACTGTCGTAATTTTGAATTTTTGTCGATTTTGACTTCCTGTGATAATTGAATAATTTGCACTTTTCTGTCATGGTATACACTGTCGTAATTTAGAATTTTTGTCCATTTTGACTTCCTGTGATAATTGAATAATTTGCACGTTTCTGTCATGGTATATACTGTCGTAATTTAGAATTTTTGTCCATTTTGACTTCATGTGATGATTGAATAATTTGCACTTTTCTGTCAAGGTATACACTGAAGTAATTTAGAATTTTTGTCCATTTTGACTACATGTGATGATTGAATAATTTGCACTTTTCTGTCATGGTATACACTGTCGTAATTTAGAATTTTTGTCCATTTTGACTTCCTGTGATGATTGAATAATTTGCACGTTTCTGTCATGGTATACACTGTCGTAATTTAGAATTTTTGTCCATTTTGACTTCATGTGATGATTGAATAATTTGCACTTTTCTGTCAAGGTATACACTGAAGTAATTTAGAATTTTTGTCCATTTTGACTTCATGTGATGATTGAATAATTTGCACTTTTCTGTCATGGTATACACTGTCGTAATTTAGAATTTTTGTCCATTTTGACTTCCTGTGATGATTGAATAATTTGCACTTTTTTGTCATGGTATACACTGTCGTAATTTAGAATTTTTGTCCATTTTGACTTCCTGTGATAATTGAATAATTTGCACTTTTCTGTCATAGTATACACTGTCGTAATTTAGAATTTTTGTCCATTTTGACTTCATGTGATAATTGAATAATTTGCACTTTTCTGTCATGGTATACACTGTCGTAATTTAGAATTTTTGTCCATTTTGACTTCATGTGATAATTGAATAATTTGCACTTTTCTGTCATGGTATACACTGTCGTAATTTAGAATTTTTGTCCATTTTGACTTCCTGTGATAATTGAATAATTTGCACTTTTCTGTCATGGTATACACTGTCGTAATTTAGAATTTTTGTCCATTTTGACTTCCTGTGATAATTGAATAATTTGCACTTTTCTGTCATGGTATACACTGTCGTAATTTAGAATTTTTGTCCATTTTGACTTCATGTGATAATTGAATAATTTGCACTTTTCTGTCATGGTATACACTGTCGTAATTTAGAATTTTTGTCCATTTTGACTTCCTGTGATAATTGAATAATTTGCACTTTTCTGTCATGGTATACACTGTCGTAATTTAGAATTTTTGTCCATTTTGACTTCAGATGATAATTGAATAATTTGCACTTTTCTGTCATGGTATACACTGTCGTAATTTAGAATTTTTGTCCATTTTGACTTCCTGTGATAATTGAATAATTTGCACTTTTCTGTCATGGTATACACTGTCGTAATTTAGAATTTTTGTCCATTTTGACTTCCTGTGATAATTGAATAATTTGCACTTTTCTGTCATGGTATACACTGTCGTAATTTAGAATTTTTGTCCATTTTGACTTCCTGTGATAATTGAATAATTTGCACGTTTCTGTCATGGTATACACTGTCGTAATTTAGAATTTTTGTCCATTTTGACTTCCTGTGATAATTGAATAATTTGCACTTTTCTGTCAAGGTATACACTGTCGTAATTTTGAATTTTTGTCCATTTTGACTTCCTGTGATAATTGAATAATTTGCACTTTTCTGTCATGGTATACACTGTCGTAATTTAGAATTTTTGTCCATTTTGACTTCCTGTGATAATTGAATAATTTGCACTTTTCTGTCATGGTATACACTGTCGTAATTTAGAATTTTTGTCCATTTTGACTTCATGTGATAATTGAATAATTTGCACTTTTCTGTCATGGTATACACTGTCGTAATTTAGATTTTTTGTCCATTTTGACTTCCTGTGAAAATTGAATAATTTGCACTTTTCTGTCATGGTATACACTGTCGTAATTTAGAATTTTTGTCTATTTTGACTTCCTGTGATAATTGAATAATTTGCACTTTTCTGTCATGGTATACACTGTCGTAATTTAGAATTTTTGTCCATTTTGACTTCCTGTGATAATTGAATAATTTGCACTTTTCTGTCATAGTATACACTGTCGTAATTTAGAATTTTTGTCCATTTTGACTTCATGTGATAATTGAATAATTTGCACTTTTCTGTCATGGTATACACTGTCGTAGTTTAGAATTTTTGTCCATTTTGACTTCATGTGATAATTGAATAATTTGCACTTTTCTGTCATGGTATACACTGTCGTAATTTTGAATTTTTGTCCATTTTGACTTCCTGTGATAATTGAATAATTTGCACTTTTCTGTCATGGTATACACTGTCGTAATTTAGAATTTTTGTCCATTTTGACTTCCTGTGATAATTGAATAATTTGCACGTTTCTGTCATGGTATACACTGTCGTAATTTAGAATTTTTGTCCATTTTGACTTCATGTGATGATTGAATAATTTGCACTTTTCTGTCAAGGTATACACTGAAGTAATTTAGAATTTTTGTCCATTTTGACTTCATGTGATGATTGAATAATTTGCACTTTTTTGTCATGGTATACACTGTCGTAATTTAGAATTTTTGTCCATTTTGACTTCATGTGATAATTGAATAATTTGCACTTTTCTGTCATGGTATACACTGTCGTAATTTTGAATTTTTGTCCATTTTGACTTCCTGTGATAATTGAATAATTTGCACTTTTCTGTCATGGTATACACTGTCGTAATTTAGAATTTTTGTCCATTTTGACTTCCTGTGATAATTGAATAATTTGCACGTTTCTGTCATGGTATACACTGTCGTAATTTAGAATTTTTGTCCATTTTGACTTCATGTGATGATTGAATAATTTGCACTTTTCTGTCAAGGTATACACTGAAGTAATTTAGAATTTTTGTCCATTTTGACTTCATGTGATGATTGAATAATTTGCACTTTTTTGTCATGGTATACACTGTCGTAATTTAGAATTTTTGTCCATTTTGACTTCCTGTGATAATTGAATAATTTGCACTTTTCTGTCATAGTATACACTGTCGTAATTTAGAATTTTTGTCCATTTTGACTTCATGTGATAATTGAATAATTTGCACTTTTCTGTCATGGTATACACTGTCGTAATTTAGAATTTTTGTCCATTTTGACTTCATGTGATAATTGAATAATTTGCACTTTTCTGTCATGGTATACACTGTCGTAATTTAGAATTTTTGTCCATTTTGACTTCCTGTGATAATTGAATAATTTGCACTTTTCTGTCATGGTATACACTGTCGTAATTTAGAATTTTTGTCCATTTTGACTTCCTGTGATAATTGAATAATTTGCACTTTTCTGTCATGGTATACACTGTCGTAATTTAGAATTTTTGTCCATTTTGACTTCATGTGATAATTGAATAATTTGCACTTTTCTGTCATGGTATACACTGTCGTAATTTTGAATTTTTGTCCATTTTGACTTCCTGTGATAATTGAATAATTTGCACTTTTCTGTCATGGTATACACTGTCGTAAATTAGAATTTTTGTCCATTTTGACTTCATGTGATAATTGAATAATTTGCACTTTTCTGTCATGGTATACACTGTCGTAATTTAGAATTTTTGTCCATTTTGACTTCCTGTGATAATTGAATAATTTGCACTTTTCTGTCATGGTATACACTGTCGTAATTTAGAATTTTTGTCCATTTTGACTTCCTGTGATAATTGAATAATTTGCACTTTTCTGTCATGGTATACACTGTCGTAATTTAGAATTTTTGTCCATTTTGACTTCCTGTGATAATTGAATAATTTGCACTTTTCTGTCATGGTATACACTGTCGTAATTTAGAATTTTTGTCCATTTTGACTTCCTGTGATAATTGAATAATTTGCACTTTTCTGTCATGGTATACACTGTCGTAAATTAGAATTTTTGTCCATTTTGACTTCAGATGATAATTGAATAATTTGCACTTTTCTGTCATGGTATACACTGTCGTAATTTAGAATTTTTGTCCATTTTGACTTCCAGTGATAATTGAATAATTTGCACTTTTCTGTCATGGTATACACTGTCGTAATTTTGAATTTTTGTCGATTTTGACTTCCTGTGATAATTGAATAATTTGCACTTTTCTGTCATGGTATACACTGTCGTAATTTAGAATTTTTGTCCATTTTGACTTCCTGTGATAATTGAATAATTTGCACGTTTCTGTCATGGTATACACTGTCGTAATTTAGAATTTTTGTCCATTTTGACTTCATGTGATGATTGAATAATTTGCACTTTTCTGTCAAGGTATACACTGAAGTAATTTAGAATTTTTGTCCATTTTGACTACATGTGATGATTGAATAATTTGCACTTTTCTGTCATGGTATACACTGTCGTAATTTAGAATTTTTGTCCATTTTGACTTCCTGTGATGATTGAATAATTTGCACGTTTCTGTCATGGTATACACTGTCGTAATTTAGAATTTTTGTCCATTTTGACTTCATGTGATGATTGAATAATTTGCACTTTTCTGTCAAGGTATACACTGAAGTAATTTAGAATTTTTGTCCATTTTGACTTCATGTGATGATTGAATAATTTGCACTTTTCTGTCATGGTATACACTGTCGTAATTTAGAATTTTTGTCCATTTTGACTTCCTGTGATGATTGAATAATTTGCACTTTTTTGTCATGGTATACACTGTCGTAATTTAGAATTTTTGTCCATTTTGACTTCCTGTGATAATTGAATAATTTGCACTTTTCTGTCATAGTATACACTGTCGTAATTTAGAATTTTTGTCCATTTTGACTTCATGTGATAATTGAATAATTTGCACTTTTCTGTCATGGTATACACTGTCGTAATTTAGAATTTTTGTCCATTTTGACTTCATGTGATAATTGAATAATTTGCACTTTTCTGTCATGGTATACACTGTCGTAATTTAGAATTTTTGTCCATTTTGACTTCCTGTGATAATTGAATAATTTGCACTTTTCTGTCATGGTATACACTGTCGTAATTTAGAATTTTTGTCCATTTTGACTTCCTGTGATAATTGAATAATTTGCACTTTTCTGTCATGGTATACACTGTCGTAATTTAGAATTTTTGTCCATTTTGACTTCATGTGATAATTGAATAATTTGCACTTTTCTGTCATGGTATACACTGTCGTAATTTAGAATTTTTGTCCATTTTGACTTCCTGTGATAATTGAATAATTTGCACTTTTCTGTCATGGTATACACTGTCGTAATTTAGAATTTTTGTCCATTTTGACTTCAGACGATAATTGAATAATTTGCACTTTTCTGTCATGGTATACACTGTCGTAATTTAGAATTTTTGTCCATTTTGACTTCCTGTGATAATTGAATAATTTGCACTTTTCTGTCATGGTATACACTGTCGTAATTTTGAATTTTTGTCCATTTTGACTTCCTGTGATAATTGAATAATTTGCACTTTTCTGTCATGGTATACACTGTCGTAATTTAGAATTTTTGTCCATTTTGACTTCCTGTGATGATTGAATAATTTGCACGTTTCTGTCATGGTATACACTGTCGTAATTTAGAATTTTTGTCCATTTTGACTTCATGTGATGATTGAATAATTTGCACTTTTCTGTCAAGGTATACACTGAAGTAATTTAGAATTTTTGTCCATTTTGACTTCATGTGATGATTGAATAATTTGCACTTTTCTGTCATGGTATACACTGTCGTAATTTAGAATTTTTGTCCATTTTGACTTCCTGTGATGATTGAATAATTTGCACTTTTTTCTCATGGTGTACACTGTCGTAATTTAGAATTTTTGTCCATTTTGACTTCCTGTGATAATTGAATAATTTGCACTTTTCTGTCATGGTATACACTGTCGTAATTTAGAATTTTTGTGCATTTTGACTTCCTGTGATAATTGAATAATTTGCACTTTTATGTCATAGTATACACTGTCGTATTTTTGAATTTTTGTCCATTTTGACTTTGTGATAATTGAATAATTTGCACTTTTATGTCATAGTATACACTGACGTAATTTTGAATTTTTGTCCATTTTGACTTCATGTGATAATTGAATAATTTGCACTTTTATGTCATGGTATACACTGTCGTAATTTTGAATTTTTGTCCATTTTGACTTCATGTGATAATTGAATAATTTGCACTTTTCTGTCATGGTATACACTGTCGTAATTTTAAATTTTTTGTCCATTTTGACTTCCTGTGATAATTGAATAATTTGCACTTTTCTGTCATGGTATACACTGTCGTAATTTAGAATTTTTGTCCATTTTGACTTCCTGTGATTATTGAATAATTTGCACTTTTCTGTCATGGTATACACTGTCGTAATTTAGAATTTTTGTCCATTTTGACTTCCTGTGATAACTGAATAATTTGCACTTTTCTGTCATGGTATACACTGTCGTAATTTAGAATTTTTGTCCATTTTGACTTCCTGTGATAATTGAATAATTTGCACTTTTCTGTCATGGTATACACTGTCGTAATTTAGAATTTTTGTCTATTTTGACTTCCTGTGATAATTGAATAATTTGCACTTTTCTGTCATGGTATACACTGTCGTAATTTAGAATTTTTGTCCATTTTGACTTCCTGTGATAATTGAATAATTTGCACTTTTCTGTCATGGTATACACTGTCGTAATTTAGAATTTTTGTCCATTTTGACTTCCTGTGATAATTGAATAATTTTCACTTTCTGTCATGGTATACACTGTCGTAATTTAGAATTTTTTTCCAGTTTGACTTCCTGTGATAATTGAATAATTTGCACTTTTCTGTCATGGTATACACTGTCGTAATTTTGAATTTTTTGTCTATTTTGACTTCCTGTGATAATTGAATAATTTGCACTTTTCTGTCAAGGTATACACTGTCGTAATTTTGAATTTTTGTCCATTTTGACTTCCTGTGATAATTGAATAATTTGCACTTTTCTGTCATGGTATACACTGTCGTAATTTTGAATTTTTGTCCATTTTGACTTCCTGTGATAATTGAATAATTTGCACTTTTCTGTCATGGTATACACTGTCGTAATTTAGAATTTTTGTCCATTTTGACTTCCTGTGATAATTGAATAATTTGCACTTTTCTGTCATGGTATACACTGTCGTAAATTAGAATTTTTGTCCATTTTGACTTCCTGTGATAATTGAATAATTTGCACTTTTCTGTCATGGTATACACTGTCGTAATTTAGAATTTTTGTCCATTTTGACTTCCTGTGATAATTGAATAATTTGCACTTTTCTGTCATGGTATACACTGTCGTAATTTAGAATTTTTGTCCATTTTGACTTCCTGTGATAATTGAATAATTTGCACGTTTCTGTCATGTTATACACTGTCGTAATTTAGAATTTTTGTCCATTTTGACTTCATGTGATGATTGAATAATTTGCACTTTTCTGTCAAGGTATACACTGAAGTAATTTAGAATTTTTGTCCATTTTGACTTCATGTGATGATTGAATAATTTGCACTTTTCTGTCATGGTATACACTGTCATAATTTAGAATTTTTGTCCATTTTGACTTCATGTGATAATTGAATAATTTGCACTTTTCTGTCATGGTATACACTGTCGTAATTTAGAATTTTTGTCCATTTTGACTTCCTGTGATAATTGAATAATTTGCACTTTTCTGTCATGGTATACACTGTCGTAATTTAGAATTTTTGTCGATTTTGACTTCCTGTGATAATTGCATAATTTTCACTTTTCTGTCATGGTATACACTGTCGTAATTTAGAATTTTTTTCCAGTTTGACTTCCTGTGATAATTGAATAATTTGCACTTTTCTGTCATGGTATACACTGTCGTAATTTTGAATTTTTTGTCTATTTTGACTTCCTGTGATAATTGAATAATTTGCACTTTTCTGTCATGGTATACACTGTCGTAATTTTGAATTTTTGTCCATTTTGACTTCCTGTGATAATTGAATAATTTGCACTTTTCTGTCATGGTATACACTGTCGTAATTTTGAATTTTTTTCCATTTTGACTTCCTGTGATAATTGAATAATTTGCACTTTTCTGTCAAGGTATACACTGTCGTAATTTTGAATTTTTGTCCATTTTGACTTCCTGTGATAATTGAATAATTTGCACTTTTCTGTCATGGTATACACTGTCGTAATTTAGAATTTTTGTCCATTTTGACTTCCTGTGATAATTGAATAATTTGCACTTTTCTGTCATGGTATACACTGTCGTAATTTAGAATTTTTGTCCATTTTGACTTCATGTGATAATTGAATAATTTGCACTTTTCTGTCATGGTATACACTGTCGTAATTTAGAATTTTTGTCCATTTTGACTTCCTGTGATAATTGAATAATTTGCACTTTTCTGTCATGGTATACACTGTCGTAATTTAGAATTTTTGTCGATTTTGACTTCCTGTGATAATTGAATAATTTGCACTTTTCTGTCATGGTATACACTGTCGTAATTTAGAATTTTTGTCGATTTTGACTTCATGTGATAATTGAATAATTTGCACTTTTCTGTCATGGTATACACTGTCGTAATTTATAATTTTTGTCGATTTTGACTTCATGTGATAATTGAATAATTTGCACTTTTCTGTCATGGTATACACTGTCGTAATTTAGAATTTTTGTCCATTTTGACTTCCTGTGATAATTGAATAATTTGCAATTTTCTGTCATGGTATACACTGTCGTAATTTAGAATTTTTGTCCATTTTGACTTCCTGTGATAATTGAATAATTTGCACTTTTCTGTCATGGTATACACTGTCGTAATTTAGAATTTTTGTCGATTTTGACTTCCTGTGATAATTGAATAATTTTCACTTTTCTGTCATGGTATACACTGTCGTAATTTAGAATTTTTTTCCAGTTTGACTTCCTGTGATAATTGAATAATTTGCACTTTTCTGTCATGGTATACACTGTCGTAATTTTGAATTTTTTGTCTATTTTGACTTCCTGTGATAATTGAATAATTTGCACTTTTCTGTCAAGGCATACACTGTCGTAATTTTGAATTTTTGTCCATTTTGACTTCCTGTGATAATTGAATAATTTGCACTTTTCTGTCATGGTATACACTGTCGTAATTTAGAATTTTTGTCCATTTTGACTTCCTGTGATAATTGAATAATTTGCACTTTTCTGTCATGGTATACACTGTCGTAATTTAGAATTTTTGTCCATGTTGACTTCATGTGATAATTGAATAATTTGCACTTTTCTGTCATGGTATACACTGTCGTAATTTAGAATTTTTTTCCAGTTTGACTTCCTGTGATAATTGAATAATTTGCACTTTTCTGTCATGGTATACACTGTCGTAATTTTGAATTTTTTGTCTATTTTGACTTCCTGTGATAATTGAATAATTTGCACTTTTCTGTCAAGGCATACACTGTCGTAATTTTGAATTTTTGTCCATTTTGACTTCCTGTGATAATTGAATAATTTGCACTTTTCTGTCATGGTATACACTGTCGTAATTTAGAATTTTTGTCCATTTTGACTTCCTGTGATAATTGAATAATTTGCACTTTTCTGTCATGGTATACACTGTCGTAATTTAGAATTTTTGTCCATGTTGACTTCATGTGATAATTGAATAATTTGCACTTTTCTGTCATGGTATACACTGTCGTAATTTAGAATTTTTGTCCATTTTGACTTCCTGTGAAAATTGAATAATTTGCACTTTTCTGTCATGGTATACACTGTCGTAATTTAGAATTTTTGTCTATTTTGACTTCCTGTGATAATTGAATAATTTGCACTTTTCTGTCATGGTATACACTGTCGTAATTTAGAATTTTTGTCCATTTTGACTTCCTGTGATAATTGAATAATTTGCACTTTTCTGTCATAGTATACACTGTCGTAATTTAGAATTTTTGTCCATTTTGACTTCATGTGATAATTGAATAATTTGCACTTTTCTGTCATGGTATACACTGTCGTAGTTTAGAATTTTTGTCCATTTTGACTTCATGTGATAATTGAATAATTTGCACTTTTCTGTCATGGTATACACTGTCGTAATTTTGAATTTTTGTCCATTTTGACTTCCTGTGATAATTAAATAATTTGCACTTTTCTGTCATGGTATACACTGTCGTAATTTAGAATTTTTGTCCATTTTGACTTCCTGTGATAATTGAATAATTTGCACGTTTCTGTCATGGTATACACTGTCGTAATTTAGAATTTTTGTCCATTTTGACTTCATGTGATGATTGAATAATTTGCACTTTTCTGTCAAGGTATACACTGAAGTAATTTAGAATTTTTGTCCATTTTGACTTCATGTGATGATTGAATAATTTGCACTTTTCTGTCATGGTATACACTGTCGTAATTTAGAATTTTTGTCCATTTTGACTTCCTGTGATGATTGAATAATTTGCACTTTTTTGTCATGGTATACACTGTCGTAATTTAGAATTTTTGTCCATTTTGACTTCATGTGATAATTGAATAATTTGCACTTTTCTGTCATGGTATACACTGTCGTAATTTAGAATTTTTGTCGATTTTGACTTCCTGTGATAATTGAATAATTTGCACTTTTCTGTCATGGTATACACTGTCGTAATTTAGAATTTTTTTCCAGTTTGACTTCCTGTGATAATTGAATAATTTGCACTTTTCTGTCATGGTATACACTGTCGTAATTTTGAATTTTTTTGTCTAATTTGACTTCCTGTGATAATTGAATAATTTGCACTTTTCTGTCAAGGTATACACTGTAGTAATTTTGAATTTTTGTCCATTTTGACTTCCTGTGATAATTGAATAATTTGCACTTTTCTGTCATGGTATACACTGTCGTAATTTAGAATTTTTGTCCATTTTGACTTCCTGTGATAATTGAATAATTTGCACTTTTCTGTCATGGTATACACTGTCGTAATTTAGAATTTTTGTCCATTTTGACTTCATGTGATAATTGAATAATTTGCACGTTTCTGTCATGGTATACACTGTCGTAATTTAGAATTTTTGTCCATTTTGACTTCCTGTGATAATTGAATAATTTGCACTTTTCTGTCATGGTATACACTGTCGTAATTTAGAATTTTTGTCTATTTTGACTTCCTGTGATAATTGAATAATTTGCACTTTTCTGTCATGGTATACACTGTCGTAATTTAGAATTTTTGTCCATTTTGACTTCCTGTGATAATTGAATAATTTGCACTTTTCTGTCATGGTATACACTGTCGTAATTTAGAATTTTTGTCGATTTTGACTTCCTGTGATAATTGAATAATTTTCACTTTTCTGTCATGGTATACACTGTCGTAATTTAGAATTTTTTTCCAGTTTGACTTCCTGTGATAATTGAATAATTTGCACTTTTCTGTCATGGTATACACTGTCGTAATTTTGAATTTTTTGTCTATTTTGACTTCCTGTGATAATTGAATAATTTGCACTTTTCTGTCATGGTATACACTGTCGTAATTTTGAATTTTTGTCCATTTTGACTTCCTGTGATAATTGAATAATTTGCACTTTTCTGTCATGGTATACACTGTCGTAATTTTGAATTTTTTTCCATTTTGACTTCCTGTGATAATTGAATAATTTGCACTTTTCTGTCAAGGTATACACTGTCGTAATTTTGAATTTTTGTCCATTTTGACTTCCTGTGATAATTGAATAATTTGCACTTTTCTGTCATGGTATACACTGTCGTAATTTAGAATTTTTGTCCATTTTGACTTCCTGTGATAATTGAATAATTTGCACTTTTCTGTCATGGTATACACTGTCGTAATTTAGAATTTTTGTCCATTTTGACTTCATGTGATAATTGAATAATTTGCACTTTTCTGTCATGGTATACACTGTCGTAATTTAGAATTTTTGTCCATTTTGACTTCCTGTGATAATTGAATAATTTGCACTTTTCTGTCATGGTATACACTGTCGTAATTTAGAATTTTTGTCGATTTTGACTTCCTGTGATAATTGAATAATTTGCACTTTTCTGTCATGGTATACACTGTCGTAATTTAGAATTATTGTCGATTTTGACTTCATGTGATAATTGAATAATTTGCACTTTTCTGTCATGGTATACACTGTCGTAATTTATAATTTTTGTCGATTTTGACTTCATGTGATAATTGAATAATTTGCACTTTTCTGTCATGGTATACACTGTCGTAATTTAGAATTTTTGTCCATTTTGACTTCCTGTGATAATTGAATAATTTGCACTTTTCTGTCATGGTATACACTGTCGTAATTTAGAATTTTTGTCGATTTTGACTTCCTGTGATAATTGAATAATTTTCACTTTTCTGTCATGGTATACACTGTCGTAATTTAGAATTTTTTTCCAGTTTGACTTCCTGTGATAATTGAATAATTTGCACTTTTCTGTCATGGTATACACTGTCGTAATTTTGAATTTTTTGTCTATTTTGACTTCCTGTGATAATTGAATAATTTGCACTTTTCTGTCAAGGCATACACTGTCGTAATTTTGAATTTTTGTCCATTTTGACTTCCTGTGATAATTGAATAATTTGCACTTTTCTGTCATGGTATACACTGTCGTAATTTAGAATTTTTGTCCATTTTGACTTCCTGTGATAATTGAATAATTTGCACTTTTCTGTCATGGTATACACTGTCGTAATTTAGAATTTTTGTCCATGTTGACTTCATGTGATAATTGAATAATTTGCACTTTTCTGTCATGGTATACACTGTCGTAATTTAGAATTTTTGTCCATTTTGACTTCCTGTGAAAATTGAATAATTTGCACTTTTCTGTCATGGTATACACTGTCGTAATTTAGAATTTTTGTCTATTTTGACTTCCTGTGATAATTGAATAATTTGCACTTTTCTGTCATGGTATACACTGTCGTAATTTAGAATTTTTGTCCATTTTGACTTCCTGTGATAATTGAATAATTTGCACTTTTCTGTCATAGTATACACTGTCGTAATTTAGAATTTTTGTCCATTTTGACTTCATGTGATAATTGAATAATTTGCACTTTTCTGTCATGGTATACACTGTCGTAGTTTAGAATTTTTGTCCATTTTGACTTCATGTGATAATTGAATAATTTGCACTTTTCTGTCATGGTATACACTGTCGTAATTTTGAATTTTTGTCCATTTTGACTTCCTGTGATAATTGAATAATTTGCACTTTTCTGTCATGGTATACACTGTCGTAATTTAGAATTTTTGTCCATTTTGACTTCCTGTGATAATTGAATAATTTGCACGTTTCTGTCATGGTATACACTGTCGTAATTTAGAATTTTTGTCCATTTTGACTTCATGTGATGATTGAATAATTTGCACTTTTCTGTCAAGGTATACACTGAAGTAATTTAGAATTTTTGTCCATTTTGACTTCATGTGATGATTAAATAATTTGCACTTTTCTGTCATGGTATACACTGTCGTAATTTAGAATTTTTGTCCATTTTGACTTCCTGTGATGATTGAATAATTTGCACTTTTTTGTCATGGTATACACTGTCGTAATTTAGAATTTTTGTCAATTTTGACTTCATGTGATAATTGAATAATTTGCACTTTTCTGTCATGGTATACACTGTCGTAATTTAGAATTTTTGTCGATTTTGACTTCCTGTGATAATTGAATAATTTGCACTTTTCTGTCATGGTATACACTGTCGTAATTTAGAATTTTTTTCCAGTTTGACTTCCTGTGATAATTGAATAATTTGCACTTTTCTGTCATGGTATACACTGTCGTAATTTTGAATTTTTTGTCTATTTTGACTTCCTGTGATAATTGAATAATTTGCACTTTTCTGTCAAGGTATACACTGTCGTAATTTTGAATTTTTGTCCATTTTGACTTCCTGTGATAATTGAATAATTTGCACTTTTCTGTCATGGTATACACTGTCGTAATTTAGAATTTTTGTCCATTTTGACTTCCTGTGATAATTGAATAATTTGCACTTTTCTGTCATGGTATACACTGTCGTAATTTAGAATTTTTGTCCATTTTGACTTCATGTGATAATTGAATAATTTGCACTTTTCTGTCATGGTATACACTGTCGTAATTTAGAATTTTTGTCCATTTTGACTTCCTGTGATAATTGAATAATTTGCACTTTTCTGTCATGGTATACACTGTCGTAATTTAGAATTTTTGTCTATTTTGACTTCCTGTGATAATTGAATAATTTGCACTTTTCTGTCATGGTATACACTGTCGTAATTTAGAATTTTTGTCCATTTTGACTTCCTGTGATAATTGAATAATTTGCACTTTTCTGTCATGGTATACACTGTCGTAATTTAGAATTTTTGTCCATTTTGACTTCCTGTGATAATTGAATAATTTGCACTTTTCTGTCATGGTATACACTGTCGTAATTTTGAATTTTTGTCCATTTTGACTTCCTGTGATAATTGAATAATTTGCACTTTTCTGTCATGGTATACACTGTCGTAATTTAGAATTTTTGTCCATTTTGACTTCCTGTGATAATTGAATAATTTGCACTTTTCTGTCATGGTATACACTGTCGTAATTTAGAATTTTTGTCCATTTTGACTTCATGTGATAATTGAATAATTTGCACTTTTCTGTCATGGTATACACTGTCGTAATTTAGAATTTTTGTCCATTTTGACTTCCTGTGATAATTGAATAATTTGCACTTTTCTGTCATGGTATACACTGTCGTAATTTAGAATTTTTGTCGATTTTGACTTCCTGTGATAATTGAATAATTTTCACTTTTCTGTCATGGTATACACTGTCGTAATTTAGAATTTTTTTCCAGTTTGACTTCCTGTGATAATTGAATAATTTGCACTTTTCTGTCATGGTATACACTGTCGTAATTTTGAATTTTTTGTCTATTTTGACTTCCTGTGATAATTGAATAATTTGCACTTTTCTGTCATGGTATACACTGTCGTAATTTTGAATTTTTGTCCATTTTGACTTCCTGTGATAATTGAATAATTTGCACTTTTCTGTCATGGTATACACTGTCGTAATTTTGAATTTTTTTCCATTTTGACTTCCTGTGATAATTGAATAATTTGCACTTTTCTGTCAAGGTATACACTGTCGTAATTTTGAATTTTTGTCCATTTTGACTTCCTGTGATAATTGAATAATTTGCACTTTTCTGTCATGGTATACACTGTCGTAATTTAGAATTTTTGTCCATTTTGACTTCCTGTGATAATTGAATAATTTGCACTTTTCTGTCATGGTATACACTGTCGTAATTTAGAATTTTTGTCCATTTTGACTTCATGTGATAATTGAATAATTTGCACTTTTCTGTCATGGTATACACTGTCGTAATTTAGAATTTTTGTCCATTTTGACTTCCTGTGATAATTGAATAATTTGCACTTTTCTGTCATGGTATACACTGTCGTAATTTAGAATTTTTGTCCATTTTGACTTCATGTGATAATTGAATAATTTACACTTTTCTGTCATGGTATACACTGTCGTAATTTTAAATTTTTTGTCCATTTTGACTTCCTGTGATAATTGAATAATTTGCACTTTTCTGTCATGGTATACACTGTCGTAATTTAGAATTTTTGTCCATTTTGACTTCCTGTGATAATTGAATAATTTGCACTTTTCTGTCATGGTATACACTGTCGTAATTTAGAATTTTTGTCGATTTTGACTTCCTGTGATAATTGAATAATTTGCACTTTTCTGTCATGGTATACACTGTTGTAATTTAGAATTTTTGTCGATTTTGACTTCATGTGATAATTGAATAATTTGCACTTTTCTGTCATGGTATACACTGTCGTAATTTATAATTTTTGTCGATTTTGACTTCATGTGATAATTGAATAATTTGCACTTTTCTGTCATGGTATACACTGTCGTAATTTAGAATTTTTGTCCATTTTGACTTCCTGTGATAATTGAATAATTTGCAATTTTCTGTCATGGTATACACTGTCGTAATTTAGAATTTTTGTCCATTTTGACTTCCTGTGATAATTGAATAATTTGCACTTTTCTGTCATGGTATACACTGTCGTAATTTAGAATTTTTGTCGATTTTGACTTCCTGTGATAATTGAATAATTTTCACTTTTCTGTCATGGTATACACTGTCGTAATTTAGAATTTTTTCCAGTTTGACTTCCTGTGATAATTGAATAATTTGCACTTTTCTGTCATGGTATACACTGTCGTAATTTTGAATTTTTTGTCTATTTTGACTTCCTGTGATAATTGAATAATTTGCACTTTTCTGTCAAGGTATACACTGTCGTAATTTTGAATTTTTGTCCATTTTGACTTCCTGTGATAATTGAATAATTTGCACTTTTCTGTCATGGTATACACTGTCGTAATTTAGAATTTTTGTCCATTTTGACTTCCTGTGATAATTGAATAATTTGCACTTTTCTGTCATGGTATACACTGTCGTAATTTAGAATTTTTGTCCATTTTGACTTCATGTGATAATTGAATAATTTGCACTTTTCTGTCATGGTATACACTGTCGTAATTTAGAATTTTTGTCCATTTTGACTTCCTGTGAAAATTGAATAATTTGCACTTTTCTGTCATGGTATACACTGTCGTAATTTAGAATTTTTGTCTATTTTGACTTCCTGTGATAATTGAATAATTTGCACTTTTCTGTCATGGTATACACTGTCGTAATTTAGAATTTTTGTCCATTTTGACTTCCTGTGATAATTGAATAATTTGCACTTTTCTGTCATAGTATACACTGTCGTAATTTAGAATTTTTGTCCATTTTGACTTCATGTGATAATTGAATAATTTGCACTTTTCTGTCATGGTATACACTGTCGTAGTTTAGAATTTTTGTCCATTTTGACTTCATGTGATAATTGAATAATTTGCACTTTTCTGTCATGGTATACACTGTCGTAATTTTGAATTTTTGTCCATTTTGACTTCCTGTGATAATTGAATAATTTGCACTTTTCTGTCATGGTATACACTGTCGTAATTTTGAATTTTTGTCCATTTTGACTTCCTGTGATAATTGAATAATTTGCACGTTTCTGTCATGGTATACACTGTCGTAATTTAGAATTTTTGTCCATTTTGACTTCATGTGATGATTGAATAATTTGCACTTTTCTGTCAAGGTATACACTGAAGTAATTTAGAATTTTTGTCCATTTTGACTTCATGTGATGATTGAATAATTTGCACTTTTCTGTCATGGTATACACTGTCGTAATTTAGAATTTTTGTCCATTTTGACTTCCTGTGATGATTGAATAATTTGCACTTTTTTCTCATGGTATACACTGTCGTAATTTAGAATTTTTGTCCATTTTGACTTCCTGTGATAATTGAATAATTTGCACTTTTCTGTCATAGTATACACTGTCGTAATTTAGAATTTTTGTCCATTTTGACTTCATGTGATAATTGAATAATTTGCACTTTTCTGTCATGGTATACACTGTCGTAATTTAGAATTTTTGTCCATTTTGACTTCATGTGATAATTGAATAATTTGCACTTTTCTGTCATGGTATACACTGTCGTAATTTAGAATTTTTGTCCATTTTGACTTCCTGTGATAATTGAATAATTTGCACTTTTCTGTCATGGTATACACTGTCGTAATTTAGAATTTTTGTCCATTTTGACTTCCTGTGATAATTGAATAATTTGCACTTTTCTGTCATGGTATACACTGTCGTAATTTAGAATTTTTGTCCATTTTGACTTCATGTGATAATTGAATAATTTGCACTTTTCTGTCATGGTATACACTGTCGTAATTTAGAATTTTTGTCCATTTTGACTTCCTGTGATAATTGAATAATTTGCACTTTTCTGTCATGGTATACACTGTCGTAATTTAGAATTTTTGTCCATTTTGACTTCAGATGATAATTGAATAATTTGCACTTTTCTGTCATGGTATACACTGTCGTAATTTTGAATTTTTGTCGATTTTGACTTCCTGTGATAATTGAATAATTTGCACTTTTCTGTCATGGTATACACTGTCGTAATTTTGAATTTTTGTCCATTTTGACTTCCTGTGATAATTGAATAATTTGCACGTTTCTGTCATGGTATATACTGTCGTAATTTAGAATTTTTGTCCATTTTGACTTCATGTGAGTATTGAATAATTTGCACTTTTCTGTCAAGGTATACACTGAAGTAATTTAGAATTTTTGTCCATTTTGACTACATGTGATGATTGAATAATTTGCACTTTTCTGTCATGGTATACACTGTCGTAATTTAGAATTTTTGTCCATTTTGACTTCCTGTGATGATTGAATAATTTGCACGTTTCTGTCATGGTATACACTGTCGTAATTTAGAATTTTTGTCCATTTTGACTTCATGTGATGATTGAATAATTTGCACTTTTCTGTCAAGGTATACACTGAAGTAATTTAGAATTTTTGTCCATTTTGACTTCATGTGATGATTGAATAATTTGCACTTTTCTGTCATGGTATACACTGTCGTAATTTAGAATTTTTGTCCATTTTGACTTCCTGTGATGATTGAATAATTTGCACTTTTTTGTCATGGTATACACTGTCGTAATTTAGAATTTTTGTCCATTTTGACTTCCTGTGATAATTGAATAATTTGCACTTTTCTGTCATAGTATACACTGTCGTAATTTAGAATTTTTGTCCATTTTGACTTCATGTGATAATTGAATAATTTGCACTTTTCTGTCATGGTATACACTGTCGTAATTTAGAATTTTTGTCCATTTTGACTTCATGTGATAATTGAATAATTTGCACTTTTCTGTCATGGTATACACTGTCGTAATTTAGAATTTTTGTCCATTTTGACTTCCTGTGATAATTGAATAATTTGCACTTTTCTGTCATGGTATACACTGTCGTAATTTAGAATTTTTGTCCATTTTGACTTCCTGTGATAATTGAATAATTTGCACTTTTCTGTCATGGTATACACTGTCGTAATTTAGAATTTTTGTCCATTTTGACTTCATGTGATAATTGAATAATTTGCACTTTTCTGTCATGGTATACACTGTCGTAATTTAGAATTTTTGTCCATTTTGACTTCATGTGATAATTGAATAATTTGCACTTTTCTGTCATGGTATACACTGTCGTAATTTAGAATTTTTGTCTATTTTGACTTCCTGTGATAATTGAATAATTTGCACTTTTCTGTCATGGTATACACTGTCGTAATTTAGAATTTTTGTCCATTTTGACTTCCTGTGATAATTGAATAATTTGCACTTTTCTGTCATGGTATACACTGTCGTAATTTAGAATTTTTGTCCATTTTGACTTCCTGTGATAATTGAATAATTTGCACTTTTCTGTCATGGTATACACTGTCGTAATTTTGAATTTTTGTCCATTTTGACTTCCTGTGATAATTGAATAATTTGCACTTTTCTGTCATGGTATACACTGTCGTAATTTTGAATTTTTTTCCATTTTGACTTCCTGTGATAATTGAATAATTTACACTTTTCTGTCAAGGTATACACTGTCGTAATTTTGAATTTTTGTCCATTTTGACTTCCTGTGATAATTGAATAATTTGCACTTTTCTGTCATGGTATACACTGTCGTAATTTAGAATTTTTGTCCATTTTGACTTCCTGTGATAATTGAATAATTTGCACTTTTCTGTCATGGTATACACTGTCGTAATTTAGAATTTTTGTCCATTTTGACTTCATGTGATAATTGAATAATTTGCACTTTTCTGTCATGGTATACACTGTCGTAATTTAGAATTTTTGTCCATTTTGACTTCCTGTGATAATTGAATAATTTGCACTTTTCTGTCATGGTATACACTGTCGTAATTTAGAATTTTTGTCGATTTTGACTTCCTGTGATAATTGAATAATTTTCACTTTTCTGTCATGGTATACACTGTCGTAATTTAGAATTTTTTTCCAGTTTGACTTCCTGTGATAATTGAATAATTTGCACTTTTCTGTCATGGTATACACTGTCGTAATTTAGAATTTTTTTCCAGTTTGACTTCCTGTGATAATTGAATAATTTGCACTTTTCTGTCATGGTATACACTGTCGTAATTTTGAATTTTTTGTCTATTTTGACTTCCTGTGATAATTGAATAATTTGCACTTTTCTGTCATGGTATACACTGTCGTAATTTTGAATTTTTGTCCATTTTGACTTCCTGTGATAATTGAATAATTTGCACTTTTCTGTCATGGTATACACTGTCGTAATTTTGAATTTTTGTCCATTTTGACTTCCTGTGATAATTGAATAATTTGCACTTTTCTGTCATGGTATACACTGTCGTAATTTTGAATTTTTTTCCATTTTGACTTCCTGTGATAATTGAATAATTTACACTTTTCTGTCAAGGTATACACTGTCGTAATTTTGAATTTTTGTCCATTTTGACTTCCTGTGATAATTGAATAATTTGCACTTTTCTGTCATGGTATACACTGTCGTAATTTAGAATTTTTGTCCATTTTGACTTCCTGTGATAATTGAATAATTTGCACTTTTCTGTCATGGTATACACTGTCGTAATTTAGAATTTTTGTCCATTTTGACTTCATGTGATAATTGAATAATTTGCACTTTTCTGTCATGGTATACACTGTCGTAATTTAGAATTTTTGTCCATTTTGACTTCCTGTGATAATTGAATAATTTGCACTTTTCTGTCATGGTATACACTGTCGTAATTTAGAATTTTTGTCGATTTTGACTTCCTGTGATAATTGAATAATTTTCACTTTTCTGTCATGGTATACACTGTCGTAATTTAGAATTTTTTTCCAGTTTGACTTCCTGTGATAATTGAATAATTTGCACTTTTCTGTCATGGTATACACTGTCGTAATTTTGAATTTTTTGTCTATTTTGACTTCCTGTGATAATTGAATAATTTGCACTTTTCTGTCATGGTATACACTGTCGTAATTTTGAATTTTTGTCCATTTTGACTTCCTGTGATAATTGAATAATTTGCACTTTTCTGTCATGGTATACACTGTCGTAATTTTGAATTTTTTTCCATTTTGACTTCCTGTGATAATTGAATAATTTGCACTTTTCTGTCAAGGTATACACTGTCGTAATTTTGAATTTTTGTCCATTTTGACTTCCTGTGATAATTGAATAATTTGCACTTTTCTGTCATGGTATACACTGTCGTAATTTAGAATTTTTGTCCATTTTGACTTCCTGTGATAATTGAATAATTTGCACTTTTCTGTCATGGTATACACTGTCGTAATTTAGAATTTTTGTCCATTTTGACTTCATGTGATAATTGAATAATTTGCACTTTTCTGTCATGGTATACACTGTCGTAATTTAGAATTTTTGTCCATTTTGACTTCCTGTGATAATTGAATAATTTGCACTTTTCTGTCATGGTATACACTGTCGTAATTTAGAATTTTTGTCCATTTTGACTTCATGTGATAATTGAATAATTTACACTTTTCTGTCATGGTATACACTGTCGTAATTTTAAATTTTTTGTCCATTTTGACTTCCTGTGATAATTGAATAATTTGCACTTTTCTGTCATGGTATACACTGTCGTAATTTAGAATTTTTGTCCATTTTGACTTCCTGTGATAATTGAATAATTTGCACTTTTCTGTCATGGTATACACTGTCGTAATTTAGAATTTTTGTCGATTTTGACTTCCTGTGATAATTGAATAATTTGCACTTTTCTGTCATGGTATACACTGTTGTAATTTAGAATTTTTGTCGATTTTGACTTCATGTGATAATTGAATAATTTGCACTTTTCTGTCATGGTATACACTGTCGTAATTTAGAATTTTTGTCCATTTTGACTTCCTGTGATAATTGAATAATTTGCACTTTTCTGTCATGGTATACACTGTCGTAATTTAGAATTTTTGTCGATTTTGACTTCCTGTGATAATTGAATAATTTTCACTTTTCTGTCATGGTATACACTGTCGTAATTTAGAATTTTTTTCCAGTTTGACTTCCTGTGATAATTGAATAATTTGCACTTTTCTGTCATGGTATACACTGTCGTAATTTTGAATTTTTTGTCTATTTTGACTTCCTGTGATAATTGAATAATTTGCACTTTTCTGTCAAGGTATACACTGTCGTAATTTTGAATTTTTGTCCATTTTGACTTCCTGTGATAATTGAATAATTTGCACTTTTCTGTCATGGTATACACTGTCGTAATTTAGAATTTTTGTCCATTTTGACTTCCTGTGATAATTGAATAATTTGCACTTTTCTGTCATGGTATACACTGTCGTAATTTAGAATTTTTGTCCATTTTGACTTCATGTGATAATTGAATAATTTGCACTTTTCTGTCATGGTATACACTGTCGTAATTTAGAATTTTTGTCCATTTTGACTTCCTGTGAAAATTGAATAATTTGCACTTTTCTGTCATGGTATACACTGTCGTAATTTAGAATTTTTGTCTATTTTGACTTCCTGTGATAATTGAATAATTTGCACTTTTCTGTCATGGTATACACTGTCGTAATTTAGAATTTTTGTCCATTTTGACTTCCTGTGATAATTGAATAATTTGCACTTTTCTGTCATGGTATACACTGTCGTAATTTAGAATTTTTGTCCATTTTGACTTCATGTGATAATTGAATAATTTGCACTTTTCTGTCATGGTATACACTGTCGTAGTTTAGAATTTTTGTCCATTTTGACTTCATGTGATAATTGAATAATTTGCACTTTTCTGTCATGGTATACACTGTCGTAATTTAGAATTTTTGTCCATTTTGACTTCCTGTGATAATTGAATAATTTGCACTTTTCTGTCATGGTATACACTGTCGTAATTTAGAATTTTTGTCCATTTTGACTTCCTGTGATAATTGAATAATTTGCACTTTTCTGTCATGGTATACACTGTCGTAATTTAGAATTTTTGTCCATTTTGACTTCATGTGATAATTGAATAATTTGCACTTTTCTGTCATGGTATACACTGTCGTAATTTAGAATTTTTGTCCATTTTGACTTCCTGTGATAATTGAATAATTTGCACTTTTCTGTCATGGTATACACTGTCGTAATTTAGAATTTTTGTCTATTTTGACTTCCTGTGATAATTGAATAATTTGCACTTTTCTGTCATGGTATACACTGTCGTAATTTAGAATTTTTGTCCATTTTGACTTCCTGTGATAATTGAATAATTTGCACTTTTCTGTCATGGTATACACTGTCGTAATTTAGAATTTTTGTCCATTTTGACTTCCTGTGATAATTGAATAATTTGCACTTTTCTGTCATGGTATACACTGTCGTAATTTTGAATTTTTGTCCATTTTGACTTCCTGTGATAATTGAATAATTTGCACTTTTCTGTCATGGTATACACTGTCGTAATTTAGAATTTTTGTCCATTTTGACTTCCTGTGATAATTGAATAATTTGCACTTTTCTGTCATGGTATACACTGTCGTAATTTAGAATTTTTGTCCATTTTGACTTCATGTGATAATTGAATAATTTGCACTTTTCTGTCATGGTATACACTGTCGTAATTTAGAATTTTTGTCCATTTTGACTTCCTGTGATAATTGAATAATTTGCACTTTTCTGTCATGGTATACACTGTCGTAATTTAGAATTTTTGTCGATTTTGACTTCCTGTGATAATTGAATAATTTTCACTTTTCTGTCATGGTATACACTGTCGTAATTTAGAATTTTTTTCCAGTTTGACTTCCTGTGATAATTGAATAATTTGCACTTTTCTGTCATGGTATACACTGTCGTAATTTTGAATTTTTTGTCTATTTTGACTTCCTGTGATAATTGAATAATTTGCACTTTTCTGTCATGGTATACACTGTCGTAATTTTGAATTTTTGTCCATTTTGACTTCCTGTGATAATTGAATAATTTGCACTTTTCTGTCATGGTATACACTGTCGTAATTTTGAATTTTTTTCCATTTTGACTTCCTGTGATAATTGAATAATTTGCACTTTTCTGTCAAGGTATACACTGTCGTAATTTTGAATTTTTGTCCATTTTGACTTCCTGTGATAATTGAATAATTTGCACTTTTCTGTCATGGTATACACTGTCGTAATTTAGAATTTTTGTCCATTTTGACTTCCTGTGATAATTGAATAATTTGCACTTTTCTGTCATGGTATACACTGTCGTAATTTAGAATTTTTGTCCATTTTGACTTCATGTGATAATTGAATAATTTGCACTTTTCTGTCATGGTATACACTGTCGTAATTTAGAATTTTTGTCCATTTTGACTTCCTGTGATAATTGAATAATTTGCACTTTTCTGTCATGGTATACACTGTCGTAATTTAGAATTTTTGTCCATTTTGACTTCATGTGATAATTGAATAATTTACACTTTTCTGTCATGGTATACACTGTCGTAATTTTAAATTTTTTGTCCATTTTGACTTCCTGTGATAATTGAATAATTTGCACTTTTCTGTCATGGTATACACTGTCGTAATTTAGAATTTTTGTCCATTTTGACTTCCTGTGATAATTGAATAATTTGCACTTTTCTGTCATGGTATACACTGTCGTAATTTAGAATTTTTGTCGATTTTGACTTCCTGTGATAATTGAATAATTTGCACTTTTCTGTCATGGTATACACTGTTGTAATTTAGAATTTTTGTCGATTTTGACTTCATGTGATAATTGAATAATTTGCACTTTTCTGTCATGGTATACACTGTCGTAATTTATAATTTTTGTCGATTTTGACTTCATGTGATAATTGAATAATTTGCACTTTTCTGTCATGGTATACACTGTCGTAATTTAGAATTTTTGTCCATTTTGACTTCCTGTGATAATTGAATAATTTGCAATTTTCTGTCATGGTATACACTGTCGTAATTTAGAATTTTTGTCCATTTTGACTTCCTGTGATAATTGAATAATTTGCACTTTTCTGTCATGGTATACACTGTCGTAATTTAGAATTTTTGTCGATTTTGACTTCCTGTGATAATTGAATAATTTTCACTTTTCTGTCATGGTATACACTGTCGTAATTTAGAATTTTTTCCAGTTTGACTTCCTGTGATAATTGAATAATTTGCACTTTTCTGTCATGGTATACACTGTCGTAATTTTGAATTTTTTGTCTATTTTGACTTCCTGTGATAATTGAATAATTTGCACTTTTCTGTCAAGGTATACACTGTCGTAATTTTGAATTTTTGTCCATTTTGACTTCCTGTGATAATTGAATAATTTGCACTTTTCTGTCATGGTATACACTGTCGTAATTTAGAATTTTTGTCCATTTTGACTTCCTGTGATAATTGAATAATTTGCACTTTTCTGTCATGGTATACACTGTCGTAATTTAGAATTTTTGTCCATTTTGACTTCATGTGATAATTGAATAATTTGCACTTTTCTGTCATGGTATACACTGTCGTAATTTAGAATTTTTGTCCATTTTGACTTCCTGTGAAAATTGAATAATTTGCACTTTTCTGTCATGGTATACACTGTCGTAATTTAGAATTTTTGTCTATTTTGACTTCCTGTGATAATTGAATAATTTGCACTTTTCTGTCATGGTATACACTGTCGTAATTTAGAATTTTTGTCCATTTTGACTTCCTGTGATAATTGAATAATTTGCACTTTTCTGTCATAGTATACACTGTCGTAATTTAGAATTTTTGTCCATTTTGACTTCATGTGATAATTGAATAATTTGCACTTTTCTGTCATGGTATACACTGTCGTAGTTTAGAATTTTTGTCCATTTTGACTTCATGTGATAATTGAATAATTTGCACTTTTCTGTCATGGTATACACTGTCGTAATTTTGAATTTTTGTCCATTTTGACTTCCTGTGATAATTGAATAATTTGCACTTTTCTGTCATGGTATACACTGTCGTAATTTTGAATTTTTGTCCATTTTGACTTCCTGTGATAATTGAATAATTTGCACGTTTCTGTCATGGTATACACTGTCGTAATTTAGAATTTTTGTCCATTTTGACTTCATGTGATGATTGAATAATTTGCACTTTTCTGTCAAGGTATACACTGAAGTAATTTAGAATTTTTGTCCATTTTGACTTCATGTGATGATTGAATAATTTGCACTTTTCTGTCATGGTATACACTGTCGTAATTTAGAATTTTTGTCCATTTTGACTTCCTGTGATGATTGAATAATTTGCACTTTTTTCTCATGGTATACACTGTCGTAATTTAGAATTTTTGTCCATTTTGACTTCCTGTGATAATTGAATAATTTGCACTTTTCTGTCATAGTATACACTGTCGTAATTTAGAATTTTTGTCCATTTTGACTTCATGTGATAATTGAATAATTTGCACTTTTCTGTCATGGTATACACTGTCGTAATTTAGAATTTTTGTCCATTTTGACTTCATGTGATAATTGAATAATTTGCACTTTTCTGTCATGGTATACACTGTCGTAATTTAGAATTTTTGTCCATTTTGACTTCCTGTGATAATTGAATAATTTGCACTTTTCTGTCATGGTATACACTGTCGTAATTTAGAATTTTTGTCCATTTTGACTTCCTGTGATAATTGAATAATTTGCACTTTTCTGTCATGGTATACACTGTCGTAATTTAGAATTTTTGTCCATTTTGACTTCATGTGATAATTGAATAATTTGCACTTTTCTGTCATGGTATACACTGTCGTAATTTAGAATTTTTGTCCATTTTGACTTCCTGTGATAATTGAATAATTTGCACTTTTCTGTCATGGTATACACTGTCGTAATTTAGAATTTTTGTCCATTTTGACTTCAGATGATAATTGAATAATTTGCACTTTTCTGTCATGGTATACACTGTCGTAATTTTGAATTTTTGTCGATTTTGACTTCCTGTGATAATTGAATAATTTGCACTTTTCTGTCATGGTATACACTGTCGTAATTTTGAATTTTTGTCCATTTTGACTTCCTGTGATAATTGAATAATTTGCACGTTTCTGTCATGGTATATACTGTCGTAATTTAGAATTTTTGTCCATTTTGACTTCATGTGAGTATTGAATAATTTGCACTTTTCTGTCAAGGTATACACTGAAGTAATTTAGAATTTTTGTCCATTTTGACTACATGTGATGATTGAATAATTTGCACTTTTCTGTCATGGTATACACTGTCGTAATTTAGAATTTTTGTCCATTTTGACTTCCTGTGATGATTGAATAATTTGCACGTTTCTGTCATGGTATACACTGTCGTAATTTAGAATTTTTGTCCATTTTGACTTCATGTGATGATTGAATAATTTGCACTTTTCTGTCAAGGTATACACTGAAGTAATTTAGAATTTTTGTCCATTTTGACTTCATGTGATGATTGAATAATTTGCACTTTTCTGTCATGGTATACACTGTCGTAATTTAGAATTTTTGTCCATTTTGACTTCCTGTGATGATTGAATAATTTGCACTTTTTTGTCATGGTATACACTGTCGTAATTTAGAATTTTTGTCCATTTTGACTTCCTGTGATAATTGAATAATTTGCACTTTTCTGTCATAGTATACACTGTCGTAATTTAGAATTTTTGTCCATTTTGACTTCATGTGATAATTGAATAATTTGCACTTTTCTGTCATGGTATACACTGTCGTAATTTAGAATTTTTGTCCATTTTGACTTCATGTGATAATTGAATAATTTGCACTTTTCTGTCATGGTATACACTGTCGTAATTTAGAATTTTTGTCCATTTTGACTTCCTGTGATAATTGAATAATTTGCACTTTTCTGTCATGGTATACACTGTCGTAATTTAGAATTTTTGTCCATTTTGACTTCCTGTGATAATTGAATAATTTGCACTTTTCTGTCATGGTATACACTGTCGTAATTTAGAATTTTTGTCCATTTTGACTTCATGTGATAATTGAATAATTTGCACTTTTCTGTCATGGTATACACTGTCGTAATTTAGAATTTTTGTCCATTTTGACTTCATGTGATAATTGAATAATTTGCACTTTTCTGTCATGGTATACACTGTCGTAATTTAGAATTTTTGTCTATTTTGACTTCCTGTGATAATTGAATAATTTGCACTTTTCTGTCATGGTATACACTGTCGTAATTTAGAATTTTTGTCCATTTTGACTTCCTGTGATAATTGAATAATTTGCACTTTTCTGTCATGGTATACACTGTCGTAATTTAGAATTTTTGTCCATTTTGACTTCCTGTGATAATTGAATAATTTGCACTTTTCTGTCATGGTATACACTGTCGTAATTTTGAATTTTTGTCCATTTTGACTTCCTGTGATAATTGAATAATTTGCACTTTTCTGTCATGGTATACACTGTCGTAATTTTGAATTTTTTTCCATTTTGACTTCCTGTGATAATTGAATAATTTACACTTTTCTGTCAAGGTATACACTGTCGTAATTTTGAATTTTTGTCCATTTTGACTTCCTGTGATAATTGAATAATTTGCACTTTTCTGTCATGGTATACACTGTCGTAATTTAGAATTTTTGTCCATTTTGACTTCCTGTGATAATTGAATAATTTGCACTTTTCTGTCATGGTATACACTGTCGTAATTTAGAATTTTTGTCCATTTTGACTTCATGTGATAATTGAATAATTTGCACTTTTCTGTCATGGTATACACTGTCGTAATTTAGAATTTTTGTCCATTTTGACTTCCTGTGATAATTGAATAATTTGCACTTTTCTGTCATGGTATACACTGTCGTAATTTAGAATTTTTGTCGATTTTGACTTCCTGTGATAATTGAATAATTTTCACTTTTCTGTCATGGTATACACTGTCGTAATTTAGAATTTTTTTCCAGTTTGACTTCCTGTGATAATTGAATAATTTGCACTTTTCTGTCATGGTATACACTGTCGTAATTTAGAATTTTTTTCCAGTTTGACTTCCTGTGATAATTGAATAATTTGCACTTTTCTGTCATGGTATACACTGTCGTAATTTTGAATTTTTTGTCTATTTTGACTTCCTGTGATAATTGAATAATTTGCACTTTTCTGTCATGGTATACACTGTCGTAATTTTGAATTTTTGTCCATTTTGACTTCCTGTGATAATTGAATAATTTGCACTTTTCTGTCATGGTATACACTGTCGTAATTTTGAATTTTTGTCCATTTTGACTTCCTGTGATAATTGAATAATTTGCACTTTTCTGTCATGGTATACACTGTCGTAATTTTGAATTTTTTTCCATTTTGACTTCCTGTGATAATTGAATAATTTACACTTTTCTGTCAAGGTATACACTGTCGTAATTTTGAATTTTTGTCCATTTTGACTTCCTGTGATAATTGAATAATTTGCACTTTTCTGTCATGGTATACACTGTCGTAATTTAGAATTTTTGTCCATTTTGACTTCCTGTGATAATTGAATAATTTGCACTTTTCTGTCATGGTATACACTGTCGTAATTTAGAATTTTTGTCCATTTTGACTTCATGTGATAATTGAATAATTTGCACTTTTCTGTCATGGTATACACTGTCGTAATTTAGAATTTTTGTCCATTTTGACTTCCTGTGATAATTGAATAATTTGCACTTTTCTGTCATGGTATACACTGTCGTAATTTAGAATTTTTGTCGATTTTGACTTCCTGTGATAATTGAATAATTTTCACTTTTCTGTCATGGTATACACTGTCGTAATTTAGAATTTTTTTCCAGTTTGACTTCCTGTGATAATTGAATAATTTGCACTTTTCTGTCATGGTATACACTGTCGTAATTTTGAATTTTTTGTCTATTTTGACTTCCTGTGATAATTGAATAATTTGCACTTTTCTGTCATGGTATACACTGTCGTAATTTTGAATTTTTGTCCATTTTGACTTCCTGTGATAATTGAATAATTTGCACTTTTCTGTCATGGTATACACTGTCGTAATTTTGAATTTTTTTCCATTTTGACTTCCTGTGATAATTGAATAATTTGCACTTTTCTGTCAAGGTATACACTGTCGTAATTTTGAATTTTTGTCCATTTTGACTTCCTGTGATAATTGAATAATTTGCACTTTTCTGTCATGGTATACACTGTCGTAATTTAGAATTTTTGTCCATTTTGACTTCCTGTGATAATTGAATAATTTGCACTTTTCTGTCATGGTATACACTGTCGTAATTTAGAATTTTTGTCCATTTTGACTTCATGTGATAATTGAATAATTTGCACTTTTCTGTCATGGTATACACTGTCGTAATTTAGAATTTTTGTCCATTTTGACTTCCTGTGATAATTGAATAATTTGCACTTTTCTGTCATGGTATACACTGTCGTAATTTAGAATTTTTGTCCATTTTGACTTCATGTGATAATTGAATAATTTACACTTTTCTGTCATGGTATACACTGTCGTAATTTTAAATTTTTTGTCCATTTTGACTTCCTGTGATAATTGAATAATTTGCACTTTTCTGTCATGGTATACACTGTCGTAATTTAGAATTTTTGTCCATTTTGACTTCCTGTGATAATTGAATAATTTGCACTTTTCTGTCATGGTATACACTGTCGTAATTTAGAATTTTTGTCGATTTTGACTTCCTGTGATAATTGAATAATTTGCACTTTTCTGTCATGGTATACACTGTTGTAATTTAGAATTTTTGTCGATTTTGACTTCATGTGATAATTGAATAATTTGCACTTTTCTGTCATGGTATACACTGTCGTAATTTAGAATTTTTGTCCATTTTGACTTCCTGTGATAATTGAATAATTTGCACTTTTCTGTCATGGTATACACTGTCGTAATTTAGAATTTTTGTCGATTTTGACTTCCTGTGATAATTGAATAATTTTCACTTTTCTGTCATGGTATACACTGTCGTAATTTAGAATTTTTTTCCAGTTTGACTTCCTGTGATAATTGAATAATTTGCACTTTTCTGTCATGGTATACACTGTCGTAATTTTGAATTTTTTGTCTATTTTGACTTCCTGTGATAATTGAATAATTTGCACTTTTCTGTCAAGGTATACACTGTCGTAATTTTGAATTTTTGTCCATTTTGACTTCCTGTGATAATTGAATAATTTGCACTTTTCTGTCATGGTATACACTGTCGTAATTTAGAATTTTTGTCCATTTTGACTTCCTGTGATAATTGAATAATTTGCACTTTTCTGTCATGGTATACACTGTCGTAATTTAGAATTTTTGTCCATTTTGACTTCATGTGATAATTGAATAATTTGCACTTTTCTGTCATGGTATACACTGTCGTAATTTAGAATTTTTGTCCATTTTGACTTCCTGTGAAAATTGAATAATTTGCACTTTTCTGTCATGGTATACACTGTCGTAATTTAGAATTTTTGTCTATTTTGACTTCCTGTGATAATTGAATAATTTGCACTTTTCTGTCATGGTATACACTGTCGTAATTTAGAATTTTTGTCCATTTTGACTTCCTGTGATAATTGAATAATTTGCACTTTTCTGTCATGGTATACACTGTCGTAATTTAGAATTTTTGTCCATTTTGACTTCATGTGATAATTGAATAATTTGCACTTTTCTGTCATGGTATACACTGTCGTAGTTTAGAATTTTTGTCCATTTTGACTTCATGTGATAATTGAATAATTTGCACTTTTCTGTCATGGTATACACTGTCGTAATTTAGAATTTTTGTCCATTTTGACTTCCTGTGATAATTGAATAATTTGCACTTTTCTGTCATGGTATACACTGTCGTAATTTAGAATTTTTGTCCATTTTGACTTCCTGTGATAATTGAATAATTTGCACTTTTCTGTCATGGTATACACTGTCGTAATTTAGAATTTTTGTCCATTTTGACTTCATGTGATAATTGAATAATTTGCACTTTTCTGTCATGGTATACACTGTCGTAATTTAGAATTTTTGTCCATTTTGACTTCCTGTGATAATTGAATAATTTGCACTTTTCTGTCATGGTATACACTGTCGTAATTTAGAATTTTTGTCGATTTTGACTTCCTGTGATAATTGAATAATTTTCACTTTTCTGTCATGGTATACACTGTCGTAATTTAGAATTTTTTTCCAGTTTGACTTCCTGTGATAATTGAATAATTTGCACTTTTCTGTCATGGTATACACTGTCGTAATTTTGAATTTTTTGTCTATTTTGACTTCCTGTGATAATTGAATAATTTGCACTTTTCTGTCATGGTATACACTGTCGTAATTTTGAATTTTTGTCCATTTTGACTTCCTGTGATAATTGAATAATTTGCACTTTTCTGTCATGGTATACACTGTCGTAATTTTGAATTTTTTTCCATTTTGACTTCCTGTGATAATTGAATAATTTGCACTTTTCTGTCAAGGTATACACTGTCGTAATTTTGAATTTTTGTCCATTTTGACTTCCTGTGATAATTGAATAATTTGCACTTTTCTGTCATGGTATACACTGTCGTAATTTAGAATTTTTGTCCATTTTGACTTCCTGTGATAATTGAATAATTTGCACTTTTCTGTCATGGTATACACTGTCGTAATTTAGAATTTTTGTCCATTTTGACTTCATGTGATAATTGAATAATTTGCACTTTTCTGTCATGGTATACACTGTCGTAATTTAGAATTTTTGTCCATTTTGACTTCCTGTGATAATTGAATAATTTGCACTTTTCTGTCATGGTATACACTGTCGTAATTTAGAATTTTTGTCCATTTTGACTTCATGTGATAATTGAATAATTTACACTTTTCTGTCATGGTATACACTGTCGTAATTTTAAATTTTTTGTCCATTTTGACTTCCTGTGATAATTGAATAATTTGCACTTTTCTGTCATGGTATACACTGTCGTAATTTAGAATTTTTGTCCATTTTGACTTCCTGTGATAATTGAATAATTTGCACTTTTCTGTCATGGTATACACTGTCGTAATTTAGAATTTTTGTCGATTTTGACTTCCTGTGATAATTGAATAATTTGCACTTTTCTGTCATGGTATACACTGTTGTAATTTAGAATTTTTGTCGATTTTGACTTCATGTGATAATTGAATAATTTGCACTTTTCTGTCATGGTATACACTGTCGTAATTTATAATTTTTGTCCATTTTGACTTCCTGTGATAATTGAATAATTTGCAATTTTCTGTCATGGTATACACTGTCGTAATTTAGAATTTTTGTCCATTTTGACTTCCTGTGATAATTGAATAATTTGCACTTTTCTGTCATGGTATACACTGTCGTAATTTAGAATTTTTGTCGATTTTGACTTCCTGTGATAATTGAATAATTTTCACTTTTCTGTCATGGTATACACTGTCGTAATTTAGAATTTTTTTCCAGTTTGACTTCCTGTGATAATTGAATAATTTGCACTTTTCTGTCATGGTATACACTGTCGTAATTTTGAATTTTTTGTCTATTTTGACTTCCTGTGATAATTGAATAATTTGCACTTTTCTGTCAAGGTATACACTGTCGTAATTTTGAATTTTTGTCCATTTTGACTTCCTGTGATAATTGAATAATTTGCACTTTTCTGTCATGGTATACACTGTCGTAATTTAGAATTTTTGTCCATTTTGACTTCCTGTGATAATTGAATAATTTGCACTTTTCTGTCATGGTATACACTGTCGTAATTTAGAATTTTTGTCCATTTTGACTTCCTGTGATAATTGAATAATTTGCACTTTTCTGTCATGGTATACACTGTCGTAATTTAGAATTTTTGTCCATTTTGACTTCCTGTGATAATTGAATAATTTGCACGTTTCTGTCATGGTATACACTGTCGTAATTTAGAATTTTTGTCCATTTTGACTTCATGTGATGATTGAATAATTTGCACTTTTCTGTCAAGGTATACACTGAAGTAATTTAGAATTTTTGTCCATTTTGACTTCATGTGATGATTGAATAATTTGCACTTTTCTGTCATGGTATACACTGTCGTAATTTAGAATTTTTGTCCATTTTGACTTCCTGTGATGATTGAATAATTTGCACTTTTTTGTCATGGTATACACTGTCGTAATTTAGAATTTTTGTCCATTTTGACTTCCTGTGATAATTGAATAATTTGCACTTTTCTGTCATAGTATACACTGTCGTAATTTAGAATTTTTGTCCATTTTGACTTCATGTGATAATTGAATAATTTGCACTTTTCTGTCATGGTATACACTGTCGTAATTTAGAATTTTTGTCCATTTTGACTTCATGTGATAATTGAATAATTTGCACTTTTCTGTCATGGTATACACTGTCGTAATTTAGAATTTTTGTCCATTTTGACTTCCTGTGATAATTGAATAATTTGCACTTTTCTGTCATGGTATACACTGTCGTAATTTAGAATTTTTGTCCATTTTGACTTCCTGTGATAATTGAATAATTTGCACTTTTCTGTCATGGTATACACTGTCGTAATTTAGAATTTTTGTCCATTTTGACTTCATGTGATAATTGAATAATTTGCACTTTTCTGTCATGGTATACACTGTCGTAATTTAGAATTTTTGTCCATTTTGACTTCCTGTGATAATTGAATAATTTGCACTTTTCTGTCATGGTATACACTGTCGTAATTTAGAATTTTTGTCCATTTTGACTTCAGATGATAATTGAATAATTTGCACTTTTCTGTCATGGTATACACTGTCGTAATTTAGAATTTTTGTCCATTTTGACTTCCTGTGATAATTGAATAATTTGCACTTTTCTGTCATGGTATACACTGTCGTAATTTTGAATTTTTGTCGATTTTGACTTCCTGTGATAATTGAATAATTTGCACTTTTCTATCATGGTATACACTGTCGTAATTTAGAATTTTTGTCCATTTTGACTTCCTGTGATAATTGAATAATTTGCACGTTTCTGTCATGGTATATACTGTCGTAATTTAGAATTTTTGTCCATTTTGACTTCATGTGAGTATTGAATAATTTGCACTTTTCTGTCAAGGTATACACTGAAGTAATTTAGAATTTTTGTCCATTTTGACTACATGTGATGATTGAATAATTTGCACTTTTCTGTCATGGTATACACTGTCGTAATTTAGAATTTTTGTCCATTTTGACTTCCTGTGATGATTGAATAATTTGCACGTTTCTGTCATGGTATACACTGTCGTAATTTAGAATTTTTGTCCATTTTGACTTCATGTGATGATTGAATAATTTGCACTTTTCTGTCAAGGTATACACTGAAGTAATTTAGAATTTTTGTCCATTTTGACTTCATGTGATGATTGAATAATTTGCACTTTTCTGTCATGGTATACACTGTCGTAATTTAGAATTTTTGTCCATTTTGACTTCCTGTGATGATTGAATAATTTGCACTTTTTTGTCATGGTATACACTGTCGTAATTTAGAATTTTTGTCCATTTTGACTTCCTGTGATAATTGAATAATTTGCACTTTTCTGTCATAGTATACACTGTCGTAATTTAGAATTTTTGTCCATTTTGACTTCATGTGATAATTGAATAATTTGCACTTTTCTGTCATGGTATACACTGTCGTAATTTAGAATTTTTGTCCATTTTGACTTCATGTGATAATTGAATAATTTGCACTTTTCTGTCATGGTATACACTGTCGTAATTTAGAATTTTTGTCCATTTTGACTTCCTGTGATAATTGAATAATTTGCACTTTTCTGTCATGGTATACACTGTCGTAATTTAGAATTTTTGTCCATTTTGACTTCCTGTGATAATTGAATAATTTGCACTTTTCTGTCATGGTATACACTGTCGTAATTTAGAATTTTTGTCCATTTTGACTTCATGTGATAATTGAATAATTTGCACTTTTCTGTCATGGTATACACTGTCGTAATTTAGAATTTTTGTCCATTTTGACTTCCTGTGATAATTGAATAATTTGCACTTTTCTGTCATGGTATACACTGTCGTAATTTTGAATTTTTGTCCATTTTGACTTCCTGTGATAATTGAATAATTTGCACTTTTCTGTCATGGTATACACTGTCGTAATTTAGAATTTTTGTCCATTTTGACTTCCTGTGATAATTGAATAATTTGCACGTTTCTGTCATGGTATACACTGTCGTAATTTAGAATTTTTGTCCATTTTGACTTCATGTGATGATTGAATAATTTGCACTTTTCTGTCAAGGTATACACTGAAGTAATTTAGAATTTTTGTCCATTTTGACTACATGTGATGATTGAATAATTTGCACTTTTCTGTCATGGTATACACTGTCGTAATTTAGAATTTTTGTCCATTTTGACTTCCTGTGATGATTGAATAATTTGCACGTTTCTGTCATGGTATACACTGTCGTAATTTAGAATTTTTGTCCATTTTGACTTCATGTGATGATTGAATAATTTGCACTTTTCTGTCAAGGTATACACTGAAGTAATTTAGAATTTTTGTCCATTTTGACTTCATGTGATGATTGAATAATTTGCACTTTTCTGTCATGGTATACACTGTCGTAATTTAGAATTTTTGTCCATTTTGACTTCCTGTGATGATTGAATAATTTGCACTTTTTTGTCATGGTATACACTGTCGTAATTTAGAATTTTTGTCCATTTTGACTTCCTGTGATAATTGAATAATTTGCACTTTTCTGTCATGGTATACACTGTCGTAATTTAGAATTTTTGTCCATTTTGACTTCCTGTGATAATTGAATAATTTGCACTTTTCTGTCATGGTATACACTGTCGTAATTTAGAATTTTTGTCCATTTTGACTTCCTGTGATAATTGAATAATTTGCACTTTTCTGTCATGGTATACACTGTCGTAATTTAGAATTTTTGTCCATTTTGACTTCAGATGATAATTGAATAATTTGCACTTTTCTGTCATGGTATACACTGTCGTAATTTAGAATTTTTGTCCATTTTGACTTCCTGTGATAATTGAATAATTTGCACTTTTCTGTCATGGTATACACTGTCGTAATTTTGAATTTTTGTCCATTTTGACTTCCTGTGATAATTGAATAATTTGCACTTTTCTGTCATGGTATACACTGTCGTAATTTAGAATTTTTGTCCATTTTGACTTCCTGTGATAATTGAATAATTTGCACGTTTCTGTCATGGTATACACTGTCGTAATTTAGAATTTTTGTCCATTTTGACTTCATGTGATGATTGAATAATTTGCACTTTTCTGTCAAGGTATACACTGAAGTAATTTAGAATTTTTGTCCATTTTGACTTCATGTGATGATTGAATAATTTGCACTTTTCTGTCATGGTATACACTGTCGTAATTTAGAATTTTTGTCCATTTTGACTTCCTGTGATGATTGAATAATTTGCACTTTTTTCTCATGGTATACACTGTCGTAATTTAGAATTTTTGTCCATTTTGACTTCCTGTGATAATTGAATAATTTGCACTTTTCTGTCATGGTATACACTGTCGTAATTTAGAATTTTTGTGCATTTTGACTTCCTGTGATAATTGAATAATTTGCACTTTTATGTCATAGTATACACTGTCGTATTTTTGAATTTTTGTCCATTTTGACTTTGTGATAATTGAATAATTTGCACTTTTATGTCATAGTATACACTGACGTAATTTTGAATTTTTGTCCATTTTGACTTCATGTGATAATTGAATAATTTGCACTTTTATGTCATGGTATACACTGTCGTAATTTTGAATTTTTGTCCATTTTGACTTCATGTGATAATTGAATAATTTGCACTTTTCTGTCATGGTATACACTGTCGTAATTTTAAATTTTTTGTCCATTTTGACTTCCTGTGATAATTGAATAATTTGCACTTTTCTGTCATGGTATACACTGTCGTAATTTAGAATTTTTGTCCATTTTGACTTCATGTGATAATTGAATAATTTTCACTTTTCTGTCATGGTATACACTGTCGTAATTTAGAATTTTTGTCCATTTTGACTTCCTGTGATAATTGAATAATTTGCACTTTTCTGTCATGGTATACACTGTCGTAATTTAGAATTTTTGTCCATTTTGACATCCTGTGATAATTGAATAATTTACACTTTTCTGTCATGGTATACACTGTCGTAATTTAGAATTTTTGTTGATTTTAACTTCCTGTGATAATTGAATAATTTGCACTTTTCTGTCATGGTATACACTGTCGTAATTTAGAATTTTTGTGCATTTTGACTTCCTGTGATAATTGAATAATTTGCACTTTTATGTCATAGTATACACTGTCGTATTTTTGAATTTTTGTCCATTTTGACTTTGTGATAATTGAATAATTTGCACTTTTATGTCATAGTATACACTGACGTAATTTTGAATTTTTGTCCATTTTGACTTCATGTGATAATTGAATAATTTGCACTTTTATGTCATGGTATACACTGTCGTAATTTTGAATTTTTGTCCATTTTGACTTCATGTGATAATTGAATAATTTGCACTTTTCTGTCATGGTATACACTGTCGTAATTTTAAATTTTTTGTCCATTTTGACTTCCTGTGATAATTGAATAATTTGCACTTTTCTGTCATGGTATACACTGTCGTAATTTAGAATTTTTGTCGATTTTGACTTCCTGTGATTATTGAATAATTTGCACTTTTCTGTCATGGTATACACTGTCGTAATTTAGAATTTTTGTCCATTTTGACTTCCTGTGATAACTGAATAATTTGCACTTTTCTGTCATGGTATACACTGTCGTAATTTAGAATTTTTGTCCATTTTGACTTCCTGTGATAATTGAATAATTTGCACTTTTCTGTCATGGTATACACTGTCGTAATTTAGAATTTTTGTCTATTTTGACTTCCTGTGATAATTGAATAATTTGCACTTTTCTGTCATGGTATACACTGTCGTAATTTAGAATTTTTGTCCATTTTGACTTCCTGTGATAATTGAATAATTTGCACTTTTCTGTCATGGTATACACTGTCGTAATTTAGAATTTTTGTCCATTTTGACTTCCTGTGATAATTGAATAATTTTCACTTTTCTGTCATGGTATACACTGTCGTAATTTAGAATTTTTTTCCAGTTTGACTTCCTGTGATAATTGAATAATTTGCACTTTTCTGTCATGGTATACACTGTCGTAATTTTGAATTTTTTGTCTATTTTGACTTCCTGTGATAATTGAATAATTTGCACTTTTCTGTCAAGGTATACACTGTCGTAATTTTGAATTTTTGTCCATTTTGACTTCCTGTGATAATTGAATAATTTGCACTTTTCTGTCATGGTATACACTGTCGTAATTTAGAATTTTTGTCCATTTTGACTTCCTGTGATAATTTAAATAATTTGCACTTTTCTGTCATGGTATACACTGTCGTAATTTAGAATTTTTGTCCATTTTGACTTCCTGTGATAATTGAATAATTTGCACTTTTCTGTCATGGTATACACTGTCGTAAATTAGAATTTTTGTCCATTTTGACTTCCTGTGATAATTGAATAATTTGCACTTTTCTGTCATGGTATACACTGTCGTAATTTAGAATTTTTGTCCATTTTGACTTCCTGTGATAATTGAATAATTTGCACTTTTCTGTCATGGTATACACTGTCGTAATTTAGAATTTTTGTCCATTTTGACTTCCTGTGATAATTGAATAATTTGCACGTTTCTGTCATGTTATACACTGTCGTAATTTAGAATTTTTGTCCATTTTGACTTCATGTGATGATTGAATAATTTGCACTTTTCTGTCAAGGTATACACTGAAGTAATTTAGAATTTTTGTCCATTTTGACTTCATGTGATGATTGAATAATTTGCACTTTTCTGTCATGGTATACACTGTCATAATTTAGAATTTTTGTCCATTTTGACTTCATGTGATAATTGAATAATTTGCACTTTTCTGTCATGGTATACACTGTCGTAATTTAGAATTTTTGTCGATTTTGACTTCCTGTGATAATTGAATAATTTTCACTTTTCTGTCATGGTATACACTGTCGTAATTTAGAATTTTTTTCCAGTTTGACTTCCTGTGATAATTGAATAATTTGCACTTTTCTGTCATGGTATACACTGTCGTAATTTTGAATTTTTTGTCTATTTTGACTTCCTGTGATAATTGAATAATTTGCACTTTTCTGTCATGGTATACACTGTCGTAATTTTGAATTTTTGTCCATTTTGACTTCCTGTGATAATTGAATAATTTGCACTTTTCTGTCATGGTATACACTGTCGTAATTTTGAATTTTTTTCCATTTTGACTTCCTGTGATAATTGAATAATTTGCACTTTTCTGTCAAGGTATACACTGTCGTAATTTTGAATTTTTGTCCATTTTGACTTCCTGTGATAATTGAATAATTTGCACTTTTCTGTCATGGTATACACTGTCGTAATTTAGAATTTTTGTCCATTTTGACTTCCTGTGATAATTGAATAATTTGCACTTTTCTGTCATGGTATACACTGTCGTAATTTAGAATTTTTGTCCATTTTGACTTCCTGTGATAATTGAATAATTTGCACTTTTCTGTCATGGTATACACTGTCGTAATTTTGAATTTTTGTCCATTTTGACTTCCTGTGATAATTGAATAATTTGCACTTTTCTGTCATGGTATACACTGTCGTAATTTAGAATTTTTGTCCATTTTGACTTCCTGTGATAATTGAATAATTTGCACGTTTCTGTCATGGTATACACTGTCGTAATTTAGAATTTTTGTCCATTTTGACTTCATGTGATGATTGAATAATTTGCACTTTTCTGTCAAGGTATACACTGAAGTAATTTAGAATTTTTGTCCATTTTGACTTCATGTGATGATTGAATAATTTGCACTTTTTTGTCATGGTATACACTGTCGTAATTTAGAATTTTTGTCCATTTTGACTTCCTGTGATAATTGAATAATTTGCACTTTTCTGTCATAGTATACACTGTCGTAATTTAGAATTTTTGTCCATTTTGACTTCATGTGATAATTGAATAATTTGCACTTTTCTGTCATGGTATACACTGTCGTAATTTAGAATTTTTGTCCATTTTGACTTCATGTGATAATTGAATAATTTGCACTTTTCTGTCATGGTATACACTGTCGTAATTTAGAATTTTTGTCCATTTTGACTTCCTGTGATAATTGAATAATTTGCACTTTTCTGTCATGGTATACACTGTCGTAATTTAGAATTTTTGTCCATTTTGACTTCCTGTGATAATTGAATAATTTGCACTTTTCTGTCATGGTATACACTGTCGTAATTTAGAATTTTTGTCCATTTTGACTTCATGTGATAATTGAATAATTTGCACTTTTCTGTCATGGTATACACTGTCGTAATTTAGAATTTTTGTCCATTTTGACTTCCTGTGATAATTGAATAATTTGCACTTTTCTGTCATGGTATACACTGTCGTAAATTAGAATTTTTGTCCATTTTGACTTCAGATGATAATTGAATAATTTGCACTTTTCTGTCATGGTATACACTGTCGTAATTTAGAATTTTTGTCCATTTTGACTTCCTGTGATAATTGAATAATTTGCACTTTTCTGTCATGGTATACACTGTCGTAATTTTGAATTTTTGTCGATTTTGACTTCCTGTGATAATTGAATAATTTGCACTTTTCTGTCATGGTATACACTGTCGTAATTTAGAATTTTTGTCCATTTTGACTTCCTGTGATAATTGAATAATTTGCACGTTTCTGTCATGGTATACACTGTCGTAATTTAGAATTTTTGTCCATTTTGACTTCATGTGATGATTGAATAATTTGCACTTTTCTGTCAAGGTATACACTGAAGTAATTTAGAATTTTTGTCCATTTTGACTACATGTGATGATTGAATAATTTGCACTTTTCTGTCATGGTATACACTGTCGTAATTTAGAATTTTTGTCCATTTTGACTTCCTGTGATGATTGAATAATTTGCACGTTTCTGTCATGGTATACACTGTCGTAATTTAGAATTTTTGTCCATTTTGACTTCATGTGATGATTGAATAATTTGCACTTTTCTGTCAAGGTATACACTGAAGTAATTTAGAATTTTTGTCCATTTTGACTTCATGTGATGATTGAATAATTTGCACTTTTCTGTCATGGTATACACTGTCGTAATTTAGAATTTTTGTCCATTTTGACTTCCTGTGATGATTGAATAATTTGCACTTTTTTGTCATGGTATACACTGTCGTAATTTAGAATTTTTGTCCATTTTGACTTCCTGTGATAATTGAATAATTTGCACTTTTCTGTCATAGTATACACTGTCGTAATTTAGAATTTTTGTCCATTTTGACTTCATGTGATAATTGAATAATTTGCACTTTTCTGTCATGGTATACACTGTCGTAATTTAGAATTTTTGTCCATTTTGACTTCATGTGATAATTGAATAATTTGCACTTTTCTGTCATGGTATACACTGTCGTAATTTAGAATTTTTGTCCATTTTGACTTCCAGTGATAATTGAATAATTTGCACTTTTCTGTCATGGTATACACTGTCGTAATTTAGAATTTTTGTCCATTTTGACTTCCTGTGATAATTGAATAATTTGCACTTTTCTGTCTTGGTATACATTGTCGTAATTTAGAATTTTTGTCCATTTTGACTTCATGTGATAATTGAATAAATTTGCACTTTTCTGTCATGGTATACACTGTCGTAATTTAGAATTTTTGTCCATTTTGACTTCCTGTGATAATTGAATAATTTGCACTTTTCTGTCATGGTATACACTGTCGTAATTTAGAATTTTTGTCCATTTTGACTTCAGATGATAATTGAATAATTTGCACTTTTCTGTCATGGTATACACTGTCGTAATTTAGAATTTTTGTCCATTTTGACTTCCTGTGATAATTGAATAATTTGCACTTTTCTGTCATGGTATACACTGTCGTAATTTTGAATTTTTGTCCATTTTGACTTCCTGTGATAATTGAATAATTTGCACTTTTCTGTCATGGTATACACTGTCGTAATTTAGAATTTTTGTCCATTTTGACTTCCTGTGATAATTGAATAATTTGCACGTTTCTGTCATGGTATACACTGTCGTAATTTAGAATTTTTGTCCATTTTGACTTCATGTGATGATTGAATAATTTGCACTTTTCTGTCAAGGTATACACTGAAGTAATTTAGAATTTTTGTCCATTTTGACTTCATGTGATGATTGAATAATTTGCACTTTTCTGTCATGGTATACACTGTCGTAATTTAGAATTTTTGTCCATTTTGACTTCCTGTGATGATTGAATAATTTGCACTTTTTTCTCATGGTATACACTGTCGTAATTTAGAATTTTTGTCCATTTTGACTTCCTGTGATAATTGAATAATTTGCACTTTTCTGTCATGGTATACACTGTCGTAATTTAGAATTTTTGTCCATTTTGACTTCCTGTGATAATTGAATAATTTGCACTTTTCTGTCATGGTATACACTGTCGTAATTTAGAATTTTTGTCCATTTTGTCATCCTGTGATAATTGAATAATTTACACTTTTCTGTCATGGTATACACTGTCGTAATTTAGAATTTTTGTTGATTTTAACTTCCTGTGATAATTGAATAATTTGCACTTTTCTGTCATGGTATACACTGTCGTAATTTAGAATTTTTGTGCATTTTGACTTCCTGTGATAATTGAATAATTTGCACTTTTATGTCATAGTATACACTGTCGTATTTTTGAATTTTTGTCCATTTTGACTTTGTGATAATTGAATAATTTGCACTTTTATGTCATAGTATACACTGACGTAATTTTGAATTTTTGTCCATTTTGACTTCATGTGATAATTGAATAATTTGCACTTTTATGTCATGGTATACACTGTCGTGATTTTGAATTTTTGTCCATTTTGACTTCATGTGATAATTGAATAATTTGCACTTTTCTGTCATGGTATACACTGTCGTAATTTTAAATTTTTTGTCCATTTTGACTTCCTGTGATAATTGAATAATTTGCACTTTTCTGTCATGGTATACACTGTCGTAATTTAGAATTTTTGTCGATTTTGACTTCCTGTGATTATTGAATAATTTGCACTTTTCTGTCATGGTATACACTGTCGTAATTTAGAATTTTTGTCCATTTTGACTTCCTGTGATAACTGAATAATTTGCACTTTTCTGTCATGGTATACACTGTCGTAATTTAGAATTTTTGTCCATTTTGACTTCCTGTGATAATTGAATAATTTGCACTTTTCTGTCATGGTATACACTGTCGTAATTTAGAATTTTTGTCTATTTTGACTTCCTGTGATAATTGAATAATTTGCACTTTTCTGTCATGGTATACACTGTCGTAATTTAGAATTTTTGTCCATTTTGACTTCCTGTGATAATTGAATAATTTGCACTTTTCTGTCATGGTATACACTGTCGTAATTTAGAATTTTTGTCCATTTTGACTTCCTGTGATAATTGAATAATTTTCACTTTTCTGTCATGGTATACACTGTCGTAATTTAGAATTTTTTTCCAGTTTGACTTCCTGTGATAATTGAATAATTTGCACTTTTCTGTCATGGTATACACTGTCGTAATTTTGAATTTTTTGTCTATTTTGACTTCCTGTGATAATTGAATAATTTGCACTTTTATGTCATAGTATACACTGTCGTATTTTTGAATTTTTGTCCATTTTGACTTTGTGATAATTGAATAATTTGCACTTTTATGTCATAGTATACACTGACGTAATTTTGAATTTTTGTCCATTTTGACTTCATGTGATAATTGAATAATTTGCACTTTTATGTCATGGTATACACTGTCGTAATTTTGAATTTTTGTCCATTTTGACTTCATGTGATAATTGAATAATTTGCACTTTTCTGTCATGGTATACACTGTCGTAATTTTAAATTTTTTGTCCATTTTGACTTCCTGTGATAATTGAATAATTTGAACTTTTCTGTCATGGTATACACTGTCGTAATTTAGAATTTTTGTCGATTTTGACTTCCTGTGATTATTGAATAATTTGCACTTTTCTGTCATGGTATACACTGTCGTAATTTAGAATTTTTGTCCATTTTGACTTCCTGTGATAACTGAATAATTTGCACTTTTCTGTCATGGTATACACTGTCGTAATTTAGAATTTTTGTCCATTTTGACTTCCTGTGATAATTGAATAATTTGCACTTTTCTGTCATGGTATACACTGTCGTAATTTAGAATTTTTGTCTATTTTGACTTCCTGTGATAATTGAATAATTTGCACTTTTCTGTCATGGTATACACTGTCGTAATTTAGAATTTTTGTCCATTTTGACTTCCTGTGATAATTGAATAATTTGCACTTTTCTGTCATGGTATACACTGTCGTAATTTAGAATTTTTGTCCATTTTGACTTCCTGTGATAATTGAATAATTTTCACTTTTCTGTCATGGTATACACTGTCGTAATTTAGAATTTTTGTCCATTTTGACTTCCTGTGATAATTGAATAATTTGCACTTTTCTGTCATGGTATACACTGTCGTAATTTAGAATTTTTGTGCATTTTGACTTCCTGTGATAATTGAATAATTTGCACTTTTATGTCATAGTATACACTGTCGTATTTTTGAATTTTTGTCCATTTTGACTTTGTGATAATTGAATAATTTGCACTTTTATGTCATAGTATACACTGACGTAATTTTGAATTTTTGTCCATTTTGACTTCATGTGATAATTGAATAATTTGCACTTTTATGTCATGGTATACACTGTCGTAATTTTGAATTTTTGTCCATTTTGACTTCCTGTGATAATTGAATAATTTGCACTTTTCTGTCATGGTATACACTGTCGTAATTTTGAATTTTTTTCCATTTTGACTTCCTGTGATAATTGAATAATTTGCACTTTTCTGTCAAGGTATACACTGTCGTAATTTTGAATTTTTGTCCATTTTGACTTCCTGTGATAATTGAATAATTTGCACTTTTCTGTCATGGTATACACTGTCGTAATTTAGAATTTTTGTCCATTTTGACTTCCTGTGATAATTGAATAATTTGCACTTTTCTGTCATGGTATACACTGTCGTAATTTAGAATTTTTGTCCATTTTGACTTCATGTGATAATTGAATAATTTGCACTTTTCTGTCATGGTATACACTGTCGTAATTTTGAATTTTTGTCCATTTTGACTTCCTGTGATAATTGAATAATTTGCACTTTTCTGTCATGGTATACACTGTCGTAATTTAGAATTTTTGTCCATTTTGACTTCCTGTGATAATTGAATAATTTGCACGTTTCTGTCATGGTATACACTGTCGTAATTTAGAATTTTTGTCCATTTTGACTTCATGTGATGATTGAATAATTTGCACTTTTCTGTCAAGGTATACACTGAAGTAATTTAGAATTTTTGTCCATTTTGACTTCATGTGATGATTGAATAATTTGCACTTTTTTGTCATGGTATACACTGTCGTAATTTAGAATTTTTGTCCATTTTGACTTCCTGTGATAATTGAATAATTTGCACTTTTCTGTCATAGTATACACTGTCGTAATTTAGAATTTTTGTCCATTTTGACTTCATGTGATAATTGAATAATTTGCACTTTTCTGTCATGGTATACACTGTCGTAATTTAGAATTTTTGTCCATTTTGACTTCATGTGATAATTGAATAATTTGCACTTTTCTGTCATGGTATACACTGTCGTAATTTAGAATTTTTGTCCATTTTGACTTCCTGTGATAATTGAATAATTTGCACTTTTCTGTCATGGTATACACTGTCGTAATTTAGAATTTTTGTCCATTTTGACTTCCTGTGATAATTGAATAATTTGCACTTTTCTGTCATGGTATACACTGTCGTAATTTAGAATTTTTGTCCATTTTGACTTCATGTGATAATTGAATAATTTGCACTTTTCTGTCATGGTATACACTGTCGTAATTTAGAATTTTTGTCCATTTTGACTTCCTGTGATAATTGAATAATTTGCACTTTTCTGTCATGGTATACACTGTCGTAAATTAGAATTTTTGTCCATTTTGACTTCAGATGATAATTGAATAATTTGCACTTTTCTGTCATGGTATACACTGTCGTAATTTAGAATTTTTGTCCATTTTGACTTCCTGTGATAATTGAATAATTTGCACTTCTCTGTCATGGTATACACTGTCGTAATTTTGAATTTTTGTCGATTTTGACTTCCTGTGATAATTGAATAATTTGCACTTTTCTGTCATGGTATACACTGTCGTAATTTAGAATTTTTGTCCATTTTGACTTCCTGTGATAATTGAATAATTTGCACGTTTCTGTCATGGTATACACTGTCGTAATTTAGAATTTTTGTCCATTTTGACTTCATGTGATGATTGAATAATTTGCACTTTTCTGTCAAGGTATACACTGAAGTAATTTAGAATTTTTGTCCATTTTGACTACATGTGATGATTGAATAATTTGCACTTTTCTGTCATGGTATACACTGTCGTAATTTAGAATTTTTGTCCATTTTGACTTCCTGTGATGATTGAATAATTTGCACGTTTCTGTCATGGTATACACTGTCGTAATTTAGAATTTTTGTCCATTTTGACTTCATGTGATGATTGAATAATTTGCACTTTTCTGTCAAGGTATACACTGAAGTAATTTAGAATTTTTGTCCATTTTGACTTCATGTGATGATTGAATAATTTGCACTTTTCTGTCATGGTATACACTGTCGTAATTTAGAATTTTTGTCCATTTTGACTTCCTGTGATGATTGAATAATTTGCACTTTTTTGTCATGGTATACACTGTCGTAATTTAGAATTTTTGTCCATTTTGACTTCCTGTGATAATTGAATAATTTGCACTTTTCTGTCATAGTATACACTGTCGTAATTTAGAATTTTTGTCCATTTTGACTTCATGTGATAATTGAATAATTTGCACTTTTCTGTCATGGTATACACTGTCGTAATTTAGAATTTTTGTCCATTTTGACTTCATGTGATAATTGAATAATTTGCACTTTTCTGTCATGGTATACACTGTCGTAATTTAGAATTTTTGTCCATTTTGACTTCCTGTGATAATTGAATAATTTGCACTTTTCTGTCATGGTATACACTGTCGTAATTTAGAATTTTTGTCCATTTTGACTTCCTGTGATAATTGAATAATTTGCACTTTTCTGTCATGGTATACACTGTCGTAATTTAGAATTTTTGTCCATTTTGACTTCATGTGATAATTGAATAAATTTGCACTTTTCTGTCATGGTATACACTGTCGTAATTTAGAATTTTTGTCCATTTTGACTTCCTGTGATAATTGAATAATTTGCACTTTTCTGTCATGGTATACACTGTCGTAATTTAGAATTTTTGTCCATTTTGACTTCAGATGATAATTGAATAATTTGCACTTTTCTGTCATGGTATACACTGTCGTAATTTAGAATTTTTGTCCATTTTGACTTCCTGTGATAATTGAATAATTTGCACTTTTCTGTCATGGTATACACTGTCGTAATTTTGAATTTTTGTCCATTTTGACTTCCTGTGATAATTGAATAATTTGCACTTTTCTGTCATGGTATACACTGTCGTAATTTAGAATTTTTGTCCATTTTGACTTCCTGTGATAATTGAATAATTTGCACGTTTCTGTCATGGTATACACTGTCGTAATTTAGAATTTTTGTCCATTTTGACTTCATGTGATGATTGAATAATTTGCACTTTTCTGTCAAGGTATACACTGAAGTAATTTAGAATTTTTGTCCATTTTGACTTCATGTGATGATTGAATAATTTGCACTTTTCTGTCATGGTATACACTGTCGTAATTTAGAATTTTTGTCCATTTTGACTTCCTGTGATGATTGAATAATTTGCACTTTTTTCTCATGGTATACACTGTCGTAATTTAGAATTTTTGTCCATTTTGACTTCCTGTGATAATTGAATAATTTGCACTTTTCTGTCATGGTATACACTGTCGTAATTTAGAATTTTTGTGCATTTTGACTTCCTGTGATAATTGAATAATTTGCACTTTTATGTCATAGTATACACTGTCGTATTTTTGAATTTTTGTCCATTTTGACTTTGTGATAATTGAATAATTTGCACTTTTATGTCATAGTATACACTGACGTAATTTTGAATTTTTGTCCATTTTGACTTCATGTGATAATTGAATAATTTGCACTTTTATGTCATGGTATACACTGTCGTAATTTTGAATTTTTGTCCATTTTGACTTCATGTGATAATTGAATAATTTGCACTTTTCTGTCATGGTATACGTTGTCGTAATTTTAAATTTTTTGTCCATTTTGACTTCCTGTGATAATTGAATAATTTGCACTTTTCTGTCATGGTATACACTGTCGTAATTTAGAATTTTTGTCCATTTTGACTTCATGTGATAATTGAATAATTTTCACTTTTCTGTCATGGTATACACTGTCGTAATTTAGAATTTTTGTCCATTTTGACTTCCTGTGATAATTGAATAATTTGCACTTTTCTGTCATGGTATACACTGTCGTAATTTAGAATTTTTGTCCATTTTGTCATCCTGTGATAATTGAATAATTTACACTTTTCTGTCATGGTATACACTGTCGTAATTTAGAATTTTTGTTGATTTTAACTTCCTGTGATAATTGAATAATTTGCACTTTTCTGTCATGGTATACACTGTCGTAATTTAGAATTTTTGTGCATTTTGACTTCCTGTGATAATTGAATAATTTGCACTTTTATGTCATAGTATACACTGACGTAATTTTGAATTTTTGTCCATTTTGACTTCATGTGATAATTGAATAATTTGCACTTTTATGTCATGGTATACACTGTCGTGATTTTGAATTTTTGTCCATTTTGACTTCATGTGATAATTGAATAATTTGCACTTTTCTGTCATGGTATACACTGTCGTAATTTTAAATTTTTTGTCCATTTTGACTTCCTGTGATAATTGAATAATTTGCACTTTTCTGTCATGGTATACACTGTCGTAATTTAGAATTTTTGTCGATTTTGACTTCCTGTGATTATTGAATAATTTGCACTTTTCTGTCATGGTATACACTGTCGTAATTTAGAATTTTTGTCCATTTTGACTTCCTGTGATAACTGAATAATTTGCACTTTTCTGTCATGGTATACACTGTCGTAATTTAGAATTTTTGTCCATTTTGACTTCCTGTGATAATTGAATAATTTGCACTTTTCTGTCATGGTATACACTGTCGTAATTTAGAATTTTTGTCTATTTTGACTTCCTGTGATAATTGAATAATTTGCACTTTTCTGTCATGGTATACACTGTCGTAATTTAGAATTTTTGTCCATTTTGACTTCCTGTGATAATTGAATAATTTGCACTTTTCTGTCATGGTATACACTGTCGTAATTTAGAATTTTTGTCCATTTTGACTTCCTGTGATAATTGAATAATTTTCACTTTTCTGTCATGGTATACACTGTCGTAATTTAGAATTTTTTTCCAGTTTGACTTCCTGTGATAATTGAATAATTTGCACTTTTCTGTCATGGTATACACTGTCGTAATTTTGAATTTTTTGTCTATTTTGACTTCCTGTGATAATTGAATAATTTGCACTTTTATGTCATAGTATACACTGTCGTATTTTTGAATTTTTGTCCATTTTGACTTTGTGATAATTGAATAATTTGCACTTTTATGTCATAGTATACACTGACGTAATTTTGAATTTTTGTCCATTTTGACTTCATGTGATAATTGAATAATTTGCACTTTTATGTCATGGTATACACTGTCGTAATTTTGAATTTTTGTCCATTTTGACTTCATGTGATAATTGAATAATTTGCACTTTTCTGTCATGGTATACACTGTCGTAATTTTAAATTTTTTGTCCATTTTGACTTCCTGTGATAATTGAATAATTTGCACTTTTCTGTCATGGTATACACTGTCGTAATTTAGAATTTTTGTCGATTTTGACTTCCTGTGATTATTGAATAATTTGCACTTTTCTGTCATGGTATACACTGTCGTAATTTAGAATTTTTGTCCATTTTGACTTCCTGTGATAACTGAATAATTTGCACTTTTCTGTCATGGTATACACTGTCGTAATTTAGAATTTTTGTCCATTTTGACTTCCTGTGATAATTGAATAATTTGCACTTTTCTGTCATGGTATACACTGTCGTAATTTAGAATTTTTGTCTATTTTGACTTCCTGTGATAATTGAATAATTTGCACTTTTCTGTCATGGTATACACTGTCGTAATTTAGAATTTTTGTCCATTTTGACTTCCTGTGATAATTGAATAATTTGCACTTTTCTGTCATGGTATACACTGTCGTAATTTAGAATTTTTGTCCATTTTGACTTCCTGTGATAATTGAATAATTTTCACTTTTCTGTCATGGTATACACTGTCGTAATTTAGAATTTTTGTCCATTTTGACTTCCTGTGATAATTGAATAATTTGCACTTTTCTGTCATGGTATACACTGTCGTAATTTAGAATTTTTGTGCATTTTGACTTCCTGTGATAATTGAATAATTTGCACTTTTATGTCATAGTATACACTGTCGTATTTTTGAATTTTTGTCCATTTTGACTTTGTGATAATTGAATAATTTGCACTTTTATGTCATAGTATACACTGACGTAATTTTGAATTTTTGTCCATTTTGACTTCATGTGATAATTGAATAATTTGCACTTTTATGTCATGGTATACACTGTCGTAATTTTGAATTTTTGTCCATTTTGACTTCATGTGATAATTGAATAATTTGCACTTTTTTGTCATGGTATACACTGTCGTAATTTTAAATTTTTTGTCCATTTTGACTTCCTGTGATAATTGAATAATTTGCACTTTTCTGTCATGGTATACACTGTCGTAATTTAGAATTTTTGTCCATTTTGACTTCATGTGATAATTGAATAATTTTCACTTTTCTGTCATGGTATACACTGTCGTAATTTAGAATTTTTGTCCATTTTGACTTCCTGTGATAATTGAATAATTTGCACTTTTCTGTCATGGTATACACTGTCGTAATTTAGAATTTTTGTCCATTTTGTCATCCTGTGATAATTGAATAATTTACACTTTTCTGTCATGGTATACACTGTCGTAATTTAGAATTTTTGTTGATTTTAACTTCCTGTGATAATTGAATAATTTGCACTTTTCTGTCATGGTATACACTGTCGTAATTTAGAATTTTTGTGCATTTTGACTTCCTGTGATAATTGAATAATTTGCACTTTTATGTCATAGTATACACTGTCGTATTTTTGAATTTTTGTCCATTTTGACTTTGTGATAATTGAATAATTTGCACTTTTATGTCATAGTATACACTGACGTAATTTTGAATTTTTGTCCATTTTGACTTCATGTGATAATTGAATAATTTGCACTTTTATGTCATGGTATACACTGTCGTAATTTTGAATTTTTGTCCATTTTGACTTCATGTGATAATTGAATAATTTGCACTTTTCTGTCATGGTATACACTGTCGTAATTTTAAATTTTTTGTCCATTTTGACTTCCTGTGATAATTGAATAATTTGCACTTTTCTGTCATGGTATACACTGTCGTAATTTAGAATTTTTGTCGATTTTGACTTCCTGTGATTATTGAATAATTTGCACTTTTCTGTCATGGTATACACTGTCGTAATTTAGAATTTTTGTCCATTTTGACTTCCTGTGATAACTGAATAATTTGCACTTTTCTGTCATGGTATACACTGTCGTAATTTAGAATTTTTGTCCATTTTGACTTCCTGTGATAATTGAATAATTTGCACTTTTCTGTCATGGTATACACTGTCGTAATTTAGAATTTTTGTCTATTTTGACTTCCTGTGATAATTGAATAATTTGCACTTTTCTGTCATGGTATACACTGTCGTAATTTAGAATTTTTGTCCATTTTGACTTCCTGTGATAATTGAATAATTTGCACTTTTCTGTCATGGTATACACTGTCGTAATTTAGAATTTTTGTCCATTTTGACTTCCTGTGATAATTGAATAATTTTCACTTTTCTGTCATGGTATACACTGTCGTAATTTAGAATTTTTTTCCAGTTTGACTTCCTGTGATAATTGAATAATTTGCACTTTTCTGTCATGGTATACACTGTCGTAATTTTGAGTTTTTTGTCTATTTTGACTTCCTGTGATAATTGAATAATTTGCACTTTTCTGTCAAGGTATACACTGTCGTAATTTTGAATTTTTGTCCATTTTGACTTCCTGTGATAATTGAATAATTTGCACTTTTCTGTCATGGTATACACTGTCGTAATTTTGAATTTTTGTCCATTTTGACTTCCTGTGATAATTGAATAATTTGCACTTTTCTGTCATGGTATACACTGTCGTAATTTAGAATTTTTGTCCATTTTGACTTCCTGTGATAATTGAATAATTTGCACTTTTCTGTCATGGTATACACTGTCGTAAATTAGAATTTTTGTCCATTTTGACTTCCTGTGATAATTGAATAATTTGCACTTTTCTGTCATGGTATACACTGTCGTAATTTAGAATTTTTGTCCATTTTGACTTCCTGTGATAATTGAATAATTTGCACTTTTCTGTCATGGTATACACTGTCGTAATTTAGAATTTTTGTCCATTTTGACTTTCTGTGATAATTGAATAATTTGCACGTTTCTGTCATGTTATACACTGTCGTAATTTAGAATTTTTGTCCATTTTGACTTCATGTGATGATTGAATAATTTGCACTTTTCTGTCAAGGTATACACTGAAGTAATTTAGAATTTTTGTCCATTTTGACTTCATGTGATGATTGAATAATTTGCACTTTTCTGTCATGGTATACACTGTCATAATTTAGAATTTTTGTCCATTTTGACTTCATGTGATAATTGAATAATTTGCACTTTTCTGTCATGGTATACACTGTCGTAATTTAGAATTTTTGTCCATTTTGACTTCCTGTGATAATTGAATAATTTGCACTTTTCTGTCATGGTATACACTGTCGTAATTTAGAATTTTTGTCGATTTTGACTTCCTGTGATAATTGAATAATTTTCACTTTTCTGTCATGGTATACACTGTCGTAATTTAGAATTTTTTTCCAGTTTGACTTCCTGTGATAATTGAATAATTTGCACTTTTCTGTCATGGTATACACTGTCGTAATTTTGAATTTTTTGTCTATTTTGACTTCCTGTGATAATTGAATAATTTGCACTTTTCTGTCATGGTATACACTGTCGTAATTTTGAATTTTTGTCCATTTTGACTTCCTGTGATAATTGAATAATTTGCACTTTTCTGTCATGGTATACACTGTCGTAATTTTGAATTTTTTTCCATTTTGACTTCCTGTGATAATTGAATAATTTGCACTTTTCTGTCAAGGTATACACTGTCGTAATTTTGAATTTTTGTCCATTTTGACTTCCTGTGATAATTGAATAATTTGCACTTTTCTGTCATGGTATACACTGTCGTAATTTAGAATTTTTGTCCATTTTGACTTCCTGTGATAATTGAATAATTTGCACTTTTCTGTCATGGTATACACTGTCGTAATTTAGAATTTTTGTCCATTTTGACTTCATGTGATAATTGAATAATTTGCACTTTTCTGTCATGGTATACACTGTCGTAATTTAGAATTTTTGTCCATTTTGACTTCCTGTGATAATTGAATAATTTGCACTTTTCTGTCATGGTATACACTGTCGTAATTTAGAATTTTTGTCGATTTTGACTTCCTGTGATAATTGAATAATTTGCACTTTTCTGTCATGGTATACACTGTCGTAATTTAGAATTTTTGTCGATTTTGACTTCATGTGATAATTGAATAATTTGCACTTTTCTGTCATGGTATACACTGTCGTAATTTATAATTTTTGTCGATTTTGACTTCATGTGATAATTGAATAATTTGCACTTTTCTGTCATGGTATACACTGTCGTAATTTAGAATTTTTGTCCATTTTGACTTCCTGTGATAATTGAATAATTTGCAATTTTCTGTCATGGTATACACTGTCGTAATTTAGAATTTTTGTCCATTTTGACTTCCTGTGATAATTGAATAATTTGCACTTTTCTGTCATGGTATACACTGTCGTAATTTAGAATTTTTGTCGATTTTGACTTCCTGTGATAATTGAATAATTTTCACTTTTCTGTCATGGTATACACTGTCGTAATTTAGAATTTTTTTCCAGTTTGACTTCCTGTGATAATTGAATAATTTGCACTTTTCTGTCATGGTATACACTGTCGTAATTTTGAATTTTTTGTCTATTTTGACTTCCTGTGATAATTGAATAATTTGCACTTTTCTGTCAAGGCATACACTGTCGTAATTTTGAATTTTTGTCCATTTTGACTTCCTGTGATAATTGAATAATTTGCACTTTTCTGTCATGGTATACACTGTCGTAATTTAGAATTTTTGTCCATTTTGACTTCCTGTGATAATTGAATAATTTGCACTTTTCTGTCATGGTATACACTGTCGTAATTTAGAATTTTTGTCCATGTTGACTTCATGTGATAATTGAATAATTTGCACTTTTCTGTCATGGTATACACTGTCGTAATTTTGAATTTTTGTCCATTTTGACTTCCTGTGATAATTGAATAATTTGCACTTTTCTGTCATGGTATACACTGTCGTAATTTTGAATTTTTTTCCATTTTGACTTCCTGTGATAATTGAATAATTTGCACTTTTATGTCATGGTATACACTGTCGTAATTTTGAATTTTTGTCCATTTTGACTTCATGTGATAATTGAATAATTTGCACTTTTCTGTCATGGTATACACTGTCGTAATTTTAAATTTTTTGTCCATTTTGACTTCCTGTGATAATTGAATAATTTGCACTTTTCTGTCATGGTATACACTGTCGTAATTTAGAATTTTTGTCGATTTTGACTTCCTGTGATTATTGAATAATTTGCACTTTTCTGTCATGGTATACACTGTCGTAATTTAGAATTTTTGTCCATTTTGACTTCCTGTGATAACTGAATAATTTGCACTTTTCTGTCATGGTATACACTGTCGTAATTTAGAATTTTTGTCCATTTTGACTTCCTGTGATAATTGAATAATTTGCACTTTTCTGTCATGGTATACACTGTCGTAATTTAGAATTTTTGTCTATTTTGACTTCCTGTGATAATTGAATAATTTGCACTTTTCTGTCATGGTATACACTGTCGTAATTTAGAATTTTTGTCCATTTTGACTTCCTGTGATAATTGAATAATTTGCACTTTTCTGTCATGGTATACACTGTCGTAATTTAGAATTTTTGTCCATTTTGACTTCCTGTGATAATTGAATAATTTTCACTTTTCTGTCATGGTATACACTGTCGTAATTTAGAATTTTTGTCCATTTTGACTTCCTGTGATAATTGAATAATTTGCACTTTTCTGTCATGGTATACACTGTCGTAATTTAGAATTTTTGTGCATTTTGACTTCCTGTGATAATTGAATAATTTGCACTTTTATGTCATAGTATACACTGTCGTATTTTTGAATTTTTGTCCATTTTGACTTTGTGATAATTGAATAATTTGCACTTTTATGTCATAGACTGACGTAATTTTGAATTTTTGTCCATTTTGACTTCATGTGATAATTGAATAATTTGCACTTTTATGTCATGGTATACACTGTCGTAATTTTGAATTTTTGTCCATTTTGACTTCATGTGATAATTGAATAATTTGCACTTTTTTGTCATGGTATACACTGTCGTAATTTTAAATTTTTTGTCCATTTTGACTTCCTGTGATAATTGAATAATTTGCACTTTTCTGTCATGGTATACACATGTCGTAATTTAGAATTTTTGTCCATTTTGACTTCATGTGATAATTGAATAATTTTCACTTTTCTGTCATGGTATACACTGTCGTAATTTAGAATTTTTGTCCATTTTGACTTCCTGTGATAATTGAATAATTTGCACTTTTCTGTCATGGTATACACTGTCGTAATTTAGAATTTTTGTCCATTTTGTCATCCTGTGATAATTGAATAATTTACACTTTTCTGTCATGGTATACACTGTCGTAATTTAGAATTTTTGTTGATTTTAACTTCCTGTGATAATTGAATAATTTGCACTTTTCTGTCATGGTATACACTGTCGTAATTTAGAATTTTTGTGCATTTTGACTTCCTGTGATAATTGAATAATTTGCACTTTTATGTCATAGTATACACTGTCGTATTTTTGAATTTTTGTCCATTTTGACTTTGTGATAATTGAATAATTTGCACTTTTATGTCATAGTATACACTGACGTAATTTTGAATTTTTGTCCATTTTGACTTCATGTGATAATTGAATAATTTGCACTTTTATGTCATGGTATACACTGTCGTAATTTTGAATTTTTGTCCATTTTGACTTCATGTGATAATTGAATAATTTGCACTTTTCTGTCATGGTATACACTGTCGTAATTTTAAATTTTTTGTCCATTTTGACTTCCTGTGATAATTGAATAATTTGCACTTTTCTGTCATGGTATACACTGTCGTAATTTAGAATTTTTGTCGATTTTGACTTCCTGTGATTATTGAATAATTTGCACTTTTCTGTCATGGTATACACTGTCGTAATTTAGAATTTTTGTCCATTTTGACTTCCTGTGATAACTGAATAATTTGCACTTTTCTGTCATGGTATACACTGTCGTAATTTAGAATTTTTGTCCATTTTGACTTCCTGTGATAATTGAATAATTTGCACTTTTCTGTCATGGTATACACTGTCGTAATTTAGAATTTTTGTCTATTTTGACTTCCTGTGATAATTGAATAATTTGCACTTTTCTGTCATGGTATACACTGTCGTAATTTAGAATTTTTGTCCATTTTGACTTCCTGTGATAATTGAATAATTTGCACTTTTCTGTCATGGTATACACTGTCGTAATTTAGAATTTTTGTCCATTTTAACTTCCTGTGATAATTGAATAATTTTCACTTTTCTGTCATGGTATACACTGTCGTAATTTAGAATTTTTTTCCAGTTTGACTTCCTGTGATAATTGAATAATTTGCACTTTTCTGTCATGGTATACACTGTCGTAATTTTGAGTTTTTTGTCTATTTTGACTTCCTGTGATAATTGAATAATTTGCACTTTTCTGTCAAGGTATACACTGTCGTAATTTTGAATTTTTGTCCATTTTGACTTCCTGTGATAATTGAATAATTTGCACTTTTCTGTCATGGTATACACTGTCGTAATTTTGAATTTTTGTCCATTTTGACTTCCTGTGATAATTGAATAATTTGCACTTTTCTGTCATGGTATACACTGTCGTAATTTAGAATTTTTGTCCATTTTGACTTCCTGTGATAATTGAATAATTTGCACTTTTCTGTCATGGTATACACTGTCGTAAATTAGAATTTTTGTCCATTTTGACTTCCTGTGATAATTGAATAATTTGCACTTTTCTGTCATGGTATACACTGTCGTAATTTAGAATTTTTGTCCATTTTGACTTCCTGTGATAATTGAATAATTTGCACTTTTCTGTCATGGTATACACTGTCGTAATTTAGAATTTTTGTCCATTTTGACTTTCTGTGATAATTGAATAATTTGCACGTTTCTGTCATGTTATACACTGTCGTAATTTAGAATTTTTGTCCATTTTGACTTCATGTGATGATTGAATAATTTGCACTTTTCTGTCAAGGTATACACTGAAGTAATTTAGAATTTTTGTCCATTTTGACTTCATGTGATGATTGAATAATTTGCACTTTTCTGTCATGGTATACACTGTCATAATTTAGAATTTTTGTCCATTTTGACTTCATGTGATAATTGAATAATTTGCACTTTTCTGTCATGGTATACACTGTCGTAATTTAGAATTTTTGTCCATTTTGACTTCCTGTGATAATTGAATAATTTGCACTTTTATGTCATGGTATACACTGTCGTAATTTAGAATTTTTGTCGATTTTGACTTCCTGTGATAATTGAATAATTTTCACTTTTCTGTCATGGTATACACTGTCGTAATTTAGAATTTTTTTCCAGTTTGACTTCCTGTGATAATTGAATAATTTGCACTTTTCTGTCATGGTATACACTGTCGTAATTTTGAATTTTTTGTCTATTTTGACTTCCTGTGATAATTGAATAATTTGCACTTTTCTGTCATGGTATACACTGTCGTAATTTTGAATTTTTGTCCATTTTGACTTCCTGTGATAATTGAATAATTTGCACTTTTCTGTCATGGTATACACTGTCGTAATTTTGAATTTTTTTCCATTTTGACTTCCTGTGATAATTGAATAATTTGCACCTTTCTGTCAAGGTATACACTGTCGTAATTTTGAATTTTTGTCCATTTTGACTTCCTGTGATAATTGAATAATTTGCACTTTTCTGTCATGGTATACACTGTCGTAATTTAGAATTTTTGTCCATTTTGACTTCCTGTGATAATTGAATAATTTGCACTTTTCTGTCATGGTATACACTGTCGTAATTTAGAATTTTTGTCCATTTTGACTTCATGTGATAATTGAATAATTTGCACTTTTCTGTCATGGTATACACTGTCGTAATTTAGAATTTTTGTCCATTTTGACTTCCTGTGATAATTGAATAATTTGCACTTTTCTGTCATGGTATACACTGTCGTAATTTAGAATTTTTGTCGATTTTGACTTCCTGTGATAATTGAATAATTTGCACTTTTCTGTCATGGTATACACTGTCGTAATTTAGAATTTTTGTCGATTTTGACTTCATGTGATAATTGAATAATTTGCACTTTTCTGTCATGGTATACACTGTCGTAATTTATAATTTTTGTCGATTTTGACTTCATGTGATAATTGAATAATTTGCACTTTTCTGTCATGGTATACACTGTCGTAATTTAGAATTTTTGTCCATTTTGACTTCCTGTGATAATTGAATAATTTGCAATTTTCTGTCATGGTATACACTGTCGTAATTTAGAATTTTTGTCCATTTTGACTTCCTGTGATAATTGAATAATTTGCACTTTTCTGTCATGGTATACACTGTCGTAATTTAGAATTTTTGTCGATTTTGACTTCCTGTGATAATTGAATAATTTTCACTTTTCTGTCATGGTATACACTGTCGTAATTTAGAATTTTTTTCCAGTTTGACTTCCTGTGATAATTGAATAATTTGCACTTTTCTGTCATGGTATACACTGTCGTAATTTTGAATTTTTTGTCTATTTTGACTTCCTGTGATAATTGAATAATTTGCACTTTTCTGTCAAGGCATACACTGTCGTAATTTTGAATTTTTGTCCATTTTGACTTCCTGTGATAATTGAATAATTTGCACTTTTCTGTCATGGTATACACTGTCGTAATTTAGAATTTTTGTCCATTTTGACTTCCTGTGATAATTGAATAATTTGCACTTTTCTGTCATGGTATACACTGTCGTAATTTAGAATTTTTGTCCATGTTGACTTCATGTGATAATTGAATAATTTGCACTTTTCTGTCATGGTATACACTGTCGTAATTTTGAATTTTTTGTCCATTTTGACTTCCTGTGATAATTGAATAATTTGCACTTTTCTGTCATGGTATACACTGTCGTAATTTTGAATTTTTTTCCATTTTGACTTCCTGTGATAATTGAATAATTTGCACTTTTCTGTCAAGGTATACACTGTCGTAATTTTGAATTTTTGTCCATTTTGACTTCCTGTGATAATTGAATAATTTGCACTTTTCTGTCATGGTATACACTGTCGTAATTTAGAATTTTTGTCCATTTTGACTTCCTGTGATAATTGAATAATTTGCACTTTTCTGTCATGGTATACACTGTCGTAATTTAGAATTTTTGTCCATTTTGACTTCATGTGATAATTGAATAATTTGCACTTTTCTGTCATGGTATACACTGTCGTAATTTTGAATTTTTGTCCATTTTGACTTCCTGTGATAATTGAATAATTTGCACTTTTCTGTCATGGTATACACTGTCGTAATTTAGAATTTTTGTCCATTTTGACTTCCTGTGATAATTGAATAATTTGCACGTTTCTGTCATGGTATACACTGTCGTAATTTAGAATTTTTGTCCATTTTGACTTCATGTGATGATTGAATAATTTGCACTTTTCTGTCAAGGTATACACTGAAGTAATTTAGAATTTTTGTCCATTTTGACTTCATGTGATGATTGAATAATTTGCACTTTTTTGTCATGGTATACACTGTCGTAATTTAGAATTTTTGTCCATTTTGACTTCCTGTGATAATTGAATAATTTGCACTTTTCTGTCATAGTATACACTGTCGTAATTTAGAATTTTTGTCCATTTTGACTTCATGTGATAATTGAATAATTTGCACTTTTCTGTCATGGTATACACTGTCGTAATTTAGAATTTTTGTCCATTTTGACTTCATGTGATAATTGAATAATTTGCACTTTTCTGTCATGGTATACACTGTCGTAATTTAGAATTTTTGTCCATTTTGACTTCCTGTGATAATTGAATAATTTGCACTTTTCTGTCATGGTATACACTGTCGTAATTTAGAATTTTTGTCCATTTTGACTTCCTGTGATAATTGAATAATTTGCACTTTTCTGTCATGGTATACACTGTCGTAATTTAGAATTTTTGTCCATTTTGACTTCATGTGATAATTGAATAATTTGCACTTTTCTGTCATGGTATACACTGTCGTAATTTAGAATTTTTGTCCATTTTGACTTCCTGTGATAATTGAATAATTTGCACTTTTCTGTCATGGTATACACTGTCGTAAATTAGAATTTTTGTCCATTTTGACTTCAGATGATAATTGAATAATTTGCACTTTTCTGTCATGGTATACACTGTCGTAATTTAGAATTTTTGTCCATTTTGACTTCCTGTGATAATTGAATAATTTGCACTTCTCTGTCATGGTATACACTGTCGTAATTTTGAATTTTTGTCGATTTTGACTTCCTGTGATAATTGAATAATTTGCACTTTTCTGTCATGGTATACACTGTCGTAATTTAGAATTTTTGTCCATTTTGACTTCCTGTGATAATTGAATAATTTGCACGTTTCTGTCATGGTATACACTGTCGTAATTTAGAATTTTTGTCCATTTTGACTTCATGTGATGATTGAATAATTTGCACTTTTCTGTCAAGGTATACACTGAAGTAATTTAGAATTTTTGTCCATTTTGACTACATGTGATGATTGAATAATTTGCACTTTTCTGTCATGGTATACACTGTCGTAATTTAGAATTTTTGTCCATTTTGACTTCCTGTGATGATTGAATAATTTGCACGTTTCTGTCATGGTATACACTGTCGTAATTTAGAATTTTTGTCCATTTTGACTTCATGTGATGATTGAATAATTTGCACTTTTCTGTCAAGGTATACACTGAAGTAATTTAGAATTTTTGTCCATTTTGACTTCATGTGATGATTGAATAATTTGCACTTTTCTGTCATGGTATACACTGTCGTAATTTAGAATTTTTGTCCATTTTGACTTCCTGTGATGATTGAATAATTTGCACTTTTTTGTCATGGTATACACTGTCGTAATTTAGAATTTTTGTCCATTTTGACTTCCTGTGATAATTGAATAATTTGCACTTTTCTGTCATAGTATACACTGTCGTAATTTAGAATTTTTGTCCATTTTGACTTCATGTGATAATTGAATAATTTGCACTTTTCTGTCATGGTATACACTGTCGTAATTTAGAATTTTTGTCCATTTTGACTTCATGTGATAATTGAATAATTTGCACTTTTCTGTCATGGTATACACTGTCGTAATTTAGAATTTTTGTCCATTTTGACTTCCTGTGATAATTGAATAATTTGCACTTTTCTGTCATGGTATACACTGTCGTAATTTAGAATTTTTGTCCATTTTGACTTCCTGTGATAATTGAATAATTTGCACTTTTCTGTCATGGTATACACTGTCGTAATTTAGAATTTTTGTCCATTTTGACTTCATGTGATAATTGAATAAATTTGCACTTTTCTGTCATGGTATACACTGTCGTAATTTAGAATTTTTGTCCATTTTGACTTCCTGTGATAATTGAATAATTTGCACTTTTCTGTCATGGTATACACTGTCGTAATTTAGAATTTTTGTCCATTTTGACTTCAGATGATAATTGAATAATTTGCACTTTTCTGTCATGGTATACACTGTCGTAATTTAGAATTTTTGTCCATTTTGACTTCCTGTGATAATTGAATAATTTGCACTTTTCTGTCATGGTATACACTGTCGTAATTTTGAATTTTTGTCCATTTTGACTTCCTGTGATAATTGAATAATTTGCACTTTTCTGTCATGGTATACACTGTCGTAATTTAGAATTTTTGTCCATTTTGACTTCCTGTGATAATTGAATAATTTGCACGTTTCTGTCATGGTATACACTGTCGTAATTTAGAATTTTTGTCCATTTTGACTTCATGTGATGATTGAATAATTTGCACTTTTCTGTCAAGGTATACACTGAAGTAATTTAGAATTTTTGTCCATTTTGACTTCATGTGATGATTGAATAATTTGCACTTTTCTGTCATGGTATACACTGTCGTAATTTAGAATTTTTGTCCATTTTGACTTCCTGTGATGATTGAATAATTTGCACTTTTTTCTCATGGTATACACTGTCGTAATTTAGAATTTTTGTCCATTTTGACTTCCTGTGATAATTGAATAATTTGCACTTTTCTGTCATGGTATACACTGTCGTAATTTAGAATTTTTGTGCATTTTGACTTCCTGTGATAATTGAATAATTTGCACTTTTATGTCATAGTATACACTGTCGTATTTTTGAATTTTTGTCCATTTTGACTTTGTGATAATTGAATAATTTGCACTTTTATGTCATAGTATACACTGACGTAATTTTGAATTTTTGTCCATTTTGACTTCATGTGATAATTGAATAATTTGCACTTTTATGTCATGGTATACACTGTCGTAATTTTGAATTTTTGTCCATTTTGACTTCATGTGATAATTGAATAATTTGCACTTTTCTGTCATGGTATACGTTGTCGTAATTTTAAATTTTTTGTCCATTTTGACTTCCTGTGATAATTGAATAATTTGCACTTTTCTGTCATGGTATACACTGTCGTAATTTAGAATTTTTGTCCATTTTGACTTCATGTGATAATTGAATAATTTTCACTTTTCTGTCATGGTATACACTGTCGTAATTTAGAATTTTTGTCCATTTTGACTTCCTGTGATAATTGAATAATTTGCACTTTTCTGTCATGGTATACACTGTCGTAATTTAGAATTTTTGTCCATTTTGTCATCCTGTGATAATTGAATAATTTACACTTTTCTGTCATGGTATACACTGTCGTAATTTAGAATTTTTGTTGATTTTAACTTCCTGTGATAATTGAATAATTTGCACTTTTCTGTCATGGTATACACTGTCGTAATTTAGAATTTTTGTGCATTTTGACTTCCTGTGATAATTGAATAATTTGCACTTTTATGTCATAGTATACACTGACGTAATTTTGAATTTTTGTCCATTTTGACTTCATGTGATAATTGAATAATTTGCACTTTTATGTCATGGTATACACTGTCGTGATTTTGAATTTTTGTCCATTTTGACTTCATGTGATAATTGAATAATTTGCACTTTTCTGTCATGGTATACACTGTCGTAATTTTAAATTTTTTGTCCATTTTGACTTCCTGTGATAATTGAATAATTTGCACTTTTCTGTCATGGTATACACTGTCGTAATTTAGAATTTTTGTCGATTTTGACTTCCTGTGATTATTGAATAATTTGCACTTTTCTGTCATGGTATACACTGTCGTAATTTAGAATTTTTGTCCATTTTGACTTCCTGTGATAACTGAATAATTTGCACTTTTCTGTCATGGTATACACTGTCGTAATTTAGAATTTTTGTCCATTTTGACTTCCTGTGATAATTGAATAATTTGCACTTTTCTGTCATGGTATACACTGTCGTAATTTAGAATTTTTGTCTATTTTGACTTCCTGTGATAATTGAATAATTTGCACTTTTCTGTCATGGTATACACTGTCGTAATTTAGAATTTTTGTCCATTTTGACTTCCTGTGATAATTGAATAATTTGCACTTTTCTGTCATGGTATACACTGTCGTAATTTAGAATTTTTGTCCATTTTGACTTCCTGTGATAATTGAATAATTTTCACTTTTCTGTCATGGTATACACTGTCGTAATTTAGAATTTTTTTCCAGTTTGACTTCCTGTGATAATTGAATAATTTGCACTTTTCTGTCATGGTATACACTGTCGTAATTTTGAATTTTTTTGTCTATTTTGACTTCCTGTGATAATTGAATAATTTGCACTTTTATGTCATAGTATACACTGTCGTATTTTTGAATTTTTGTCCATTTTGACTTTGTGATAATTGAATAATTTGCACTTTTATGTCATAGTATACACTGACGTAATTTTGAATTTTTGTCCATTTTGACTTCATGTGATAATTGAATAATTTGCACTTTTATGTCATGGTATACACTGTCGTAATTTTGAATTTTTGTCCATTTTGACTTCATGTGATAATTGAATAATTTGCACTTTTCTGTCATGGTATACACTGTCGTAATTTTAAATTTTTTGTCCATTTTGACTTCCTGTGATAATTGAATAATTTGCACTTTTCTGTCATGGTATACACTGTCGTAATTTAGAATTTTTGTCGATTTTGACTTCCTGTGATTATTGAATAATTTGCACTTTTCTGTCATGGTATACACTGTCGTAATTTAGAATTTTTGTCCATTTTGACTTCCTGTGATAACTGAATAATTTGCACTTTTCTGTCATGGTATACACTGTCGTAATTTAGAATTTTTGTCCATTTTGACTTCCTGTGATAATTGAATAATTTGCACTTTTCTGTCATGGTATACACTGTCGTAATTTAGAATTTTTGTCTATTTTGACTTCCTGTGATAATTGAATAATTTGCACTTTTCTGTCATGGTATACACTGTCGTAATTTAGAATTTTTGTCCATTTTGACTTCCTGTGATAATTGAATAATTTGCACTTTTCTGTCATGGTATACACTGTCGTAATTTAGAATTTTTGTCCATTTTGACTTCCTGTGATAATTGAATAATTTTCACTTTTCTGTCATGGTATACACTGTCGTAATTTAGAATTTTTGTCCATTTTGACTTCCTGTGATAATTGAATAATTTGCACTTTTCTGTCATGGTATACACTGTCGTAATTTAGAATTTTTGTGCATTTTGACTTCCTGTGATAATTGAATAATTTGCACTTTTATGTCATAGTATACACTGTCGTATTTTTGAATTTTTGTCCATTTTGACTTTGTGATAATTGAATAATTTGCACTTTTATGTCATAGTATACACTGACGTAATTTTGAATTTTTGTCCATTTTGACTTCATGTGATAATTGAATAATTTGCACTTTTATGTCATGGTATACACTGTCGTAATTTTGAATTTTTGTCCATTTTGACTTCATGTGATAATTGAATAATTTGCACTTTTTTGTCATGGTATACACTGTCGTAATTTTAAATTTTTTGTCCATTTTGACTTCCTGTGATAATTGAATAATTTGCACTTTTCTGTCATGGTATACACTGTCGTAATTTAGAATTTTTGTCCATTTTGACTTCATGTGATAATTGAATAATTTTCACTTTTCTGTCATGGTATACACTGTCGTAATTTAGAATTTTTGTCCATTTTGACTTCCTGTGATAATTGAATAATTTGCACTTTTCTGTCATGGTATACACTGTCGTAATTTAGAATTTTTGTCCATTTTGTCATCCTGTGATAATTGAATAATTTACACTTTTCTGTCATGGTATACACTGTCGTAATTTAGAATTTTTGTTGATTTTAACTTCCTGTGATAATTGAATAATTTGCACTTTTCTGTCATGGTATACACTGTCGTAATTTAGAATTTTTGTGCATTTTGACTTCCTGTGATAATTGAATAATTTGCACTTTTATGTCATAGTATACACTGTCGTATTTTTGAATTTTTGTCCATTTTGACTTTGTGATAATTGAATAATTTGCACTTTTATGTCATAGTATACACTGACGTAATTTTGAATTTTTGTCCATTTTGACTTCATGTGATAATTGAATAATTTGCACTTTTATGTCATGGTATACACTGTCGTAATTTTGAATTTTTGTCCATTTTGACTTCATGTGATAATTGAATAATTTGCACTTTTCTGTCATGGTATACACTGTCGTAATTTTAAATTTTTTGTCCATTTTGACTTCCTGTGATAATTGAATAATTTGCACTTTTCTGTCATGGTATACACTGTCGTAATTTAGAATTTTTGTCGATTTTGACTTCCTGTGATTATTGAATAATTTGCACTTTTCTGTCATGGTATACACTGTCGTAATTTAGAATTTTTGTCCATTTTGACTTCCTGTGATAACTGAATAATTTGCACTTTTCTGTCATGGTATACACTGTCGTAATTTAGAATTTTTGTCCATTTTGACTTCCTGTGATAATTGAATAATTTGCACTTTTCTGTCATGGTATACACTGTCGTAATTTAGAATTTTTGTCTATTTTGACTTCCTGTGATAATTGAATAATTTGCACTTTTCTGTCATGGTATACACTGTCGTAATTTAGAATTTTTGTCCATTTTGACTTCCTGTGATAATTGAATAATTTGCACTTTTCTGTCATGGTATACACTGTCGTAATTTAGAATTTTTGTCCATTTTGACTTCCTGTGATAATTGAATAATTTTCACTTTTCTGTCATGGTATACACTGTCGTAATTTAGAATTTTTTTCCAGTTTGACTTCCTGTGATAATTGAATAATTTGCACTTTTCTGTCATGGTATACACTGTCGTAATTTTGAGTTTTTTGTCTATTTTGACTTCCTGTGATAATTGAATAATTTGCACTTTTCTGTCAAGGTATACACTGTCGTAATTTTGAATTTTTGTCCATTTTGACTTCCTGTGATAATTGAATAATTTGCACTTTTCTGTCATGGTATACACTGTCGTAATTTTGAATTTTTGTCCATTTTGACTTCCTGTGATAATTGAATAATTTGCACTTTTCTGTCATGGTATACACTGTCGTAATTTAGAATTTTTGTCCATTTTGACTTCCTGTGATAATTGAATAATTTGCACTTTTCTGTCATGGTATACACTGTCGTAAATTAGAATTTTTGTCCATTTTGACTTCCTGTGATAATTGAATAATTTGCACTTTTCTGTCATGGTATACACTGTCGTAATTTAGAATTTTTGTCCATTTTGACTTCCTGTGATAATTGAATAATTTGCACTTTTCTGTCATGGTATACACTGTCGTAATTTAGAATTTTTGTCCATTTTGACTTTCTGTGATAATTGAATAATTTGCACGTTTCTGTCATGTTATACACTGTCGTAATTTAGAATTTTTGTCCATTTTGACTTCATGTGATGATTGAATAATTTGCACTTTTCTGTCAAGGTATACACTGAAGTAATTTAGAATTTTTGTCCATTTTGACTTCATGTGATGATTGAATAATTTGCACTTTTCTGTCATGGTATACACTGTCATAATTTAGAATTTTTGTCCATTTTGACTTCATGTGATAATTGAATAATTTGCACTTTTCTGTCATGGTATACACTGTCGTAATTTAGAATTTTTGTCCATTTTGACTTCCTGTGATAATTGAATAATTTGCACTTTTCTGTCATGGTATACACTGTCGTAATTTAGAATTTTTGTCGATTTTGACTTCCTGTGATAATTGAATAATTTTCACTTTTCTGTCATGGTATACACTGTCGTAATTTAGAATTTTTTTCCAGTTTGACTTCCTGTGATAATTGAATAATTTGCACTTTTCTGTCATGGTATACACTGTCGTAATTTTGAATTTTTTGTCTATTTTGACTTCCTGTGATAATTGAATAATTTGCACTTTTCTGTCATGGTATACACTGTCGTAATTTTGAATTTTTGTCCATTTTGACTTCCTGTGATAATTGAATAATTTGCACTTTTCTGTCATGGTATACACTGTCGTAATTTTGAATTTTTTTCCATTTTGACTTCCTGTGATAATTGAATAATTTGCACTTTTCTGTCAAGGTATACACTGTCGTAATTTTGAATTTTTGTCCATTTTGACTTCCTGTGATAATTGAATAATTTGCACTTTTCTGTCATGGTATACACTGTCGTAATTTAGAATTTTTGTCCATTTTGACTTCCTGTGATAATTGAATAATTTGCACTTTTCTGTCATGGTATACACTGTCGTAATTTAGAATTTTTGTCCATTTTGACTTCATGTGATAATTGAATAATTTGCACTTTTCTGTCATGGTATACACTGTCGTAATTTAGAATTTTTGTCCATTTTGACTTCCTGTGATAATTGAATAATTTGCACTTTTCTGTCATGGTATACACTGTCGTAATTTAGAATTTTTGTCGATTTTGACTTCCTGTGATAATTGAATAATTTGCACTTTTCTGTCATGGTATACACTGTCGTAATTTAGAATTTTTGTCGATTTTGACTTCATGTGATAATTGAATAATTTGCACTTTTCTGTCATGGTATACACTGTCGTAATTTATAATTTTTGTCGATTTTGACTTCATGTGATAATTGAATAATTTGCACTTTTCTGTCATGGTATACACTGTCGTAATTTAGAATTTTTGTCCATTTTGACTTCCTGTGATAATTGAATAATTTGCAATTTTCTGTCATGGTATACACTGTCGTAATTTAGAATTTTTGTCCATTTTGACTTCCTGTGATAATTGAATAATTTGCACTTTTCTGTCATGGTATACACTGTCGTAATTTAGAATTTTTGTCGATTTTGACTTCCTGTGATAATTGAATAATTTTCACTTTTCTGTCATGGTATACACTGTCGTAATTTAGAATTTTTTTCCAGTTTGACTTCCTGTGATAATTGAATAATTTGCACTTTTCTGTCATGGTATACACTGTCGTAATTTTGAATTTTTTGTCTATTTTGACTTCCTGTGATAATTGAATAATTTGCACTTTTCTGTCAAGGCATACACTGTCGTAATTTTGAATTTTTGTCCATTTTGACTTCCTGTGATAATTGAATAATTTGCACTTTTCTGTCATGGTATACACTGTCGTAATTTAGAATTTTTGTCCATTTTGACTTCCTGTGATAATTGAATAATTTGCACTTTTCTGTCATGGTATACACTGTCGTAATTTAGAATTTTTGTCCATGTTGACTTCATGTGATAATTGAATAATTTGCACTTTTCTGTCATGGTATACACTGTCGTAATTTAGAATTTTTGTCCATTTTGACTTCCTGTGAAAATTGAATAATTTGCACTTTTCTGTCATGGTATACACTGTCGTAATTTAGAATTTTTGTCTATTTTGACTTCCTGTGATAATTGAATAATTTGCACTTTTCTGTCATGGTATACACTGTCGTAATTTAGAATTTTTGTCCATTTTGACTTCCTGTGATAATTGAATAATTTGCACTTTTCTGTCATAGTATACACTGTCGTAATTTAGAATTTTTGTCCATTTTGACTTCATGTGATAATTGAATAATTTGCACTTTTCTGTCATGGTATACACTGTCGTAGTTTAGAATTTTTGTCCATTTTGACTTCATGTGATAATTGAATAATTTGCACTTTTCTGTCATGGTATACACTGTCGTAATTTTGAATTTTTGTCCATTTTGACTTCCTGTGATAATTGAATAATTTGCACTTTTCTGTCATGGTATACACTGTCGTAATTTAGAATTTTTGTCCATTTTGACTTCCTGTGATAATTGAATAATTTGCACGTTTCTGTCATGGTATACACTGTCGTAATTTAGAATTTTTGTCCATTTTGACTTCATGTGATGATTGAATAATTTGCACTTTTCTGTCAAGGTATACACTGAAGTAATTTAGAATTTTTGTCCATTTTGACTTCATGTGATGATTGAATAATTTGCACTTTTCTGTCATGGTATACACTGTCGTAATTTAGAATTTTTGTCCATTTTGACTTCCTGTGATGATTGAATAATTTGCACTTTTTTGTCATGGTATACACTGTCGTAATTTAGAATTTTTGTCCATTTTGACTTCCTGTGATAATTGAATAATTTGCACTTTTCTGTCATAGTATACACTGTCGTAATTTAGAATTTTTGTCCATTTTGACTTCATGTGATAATTGAATAATTTGCACTTTTCTGTCATGGTATACACTGTCGTAATTTAGAATTTTTGTCCATTTTGACTTCATGTGATAATTGAATAATTTGCACTTTTCTGTCATGGTATACACTGTCGTAATTTAGAATTTTTGTCCATTTTGACTTCCTGTGATAATTGAATAATTTGCACTTTTCTGTCATGGTATACACTGTCGTAATTTAGAATTTTTGTCCATTTTGACTTCCTGTGATAATTGAATAATTTGCACTTTTCTGTCATGGTATACACTGTCGTAATTTAGAATTTTTGTCCATTTTGACTTCATGTGATAATTGAATAATTTGCACTTTTCTGTCATGGTATACACTGTCGTAATTTAGAATTTTTGTCCATTTTGACTTCCTGTGATAATTGAATAATTTGCACTTTTCTGTCATGGTATACACTGTCGTAATTTAGAATTTTTGTCCATTTTGACTTCAGATGATAATTGAATAATTTGCACTTTTCTGTCATGGTATACACTGTCGTAATTTAGAATTTTTGTCCATTTTGACTTCCTGTGATAATTGAATAATTTGCACTTTTCTGTCATGGTATACACTGTCGTAATTTTGAATTTTTGTCCATTTTGACTTCCTGTGATAATTGAATAATTTGCACTTTTCTGTCATGGTATACACTGTCGTAATTTAGAATTTTTGTCCATTTTGACTTCCTGTGATAATTGAATAATTTGCACGTTTCTGTCATGGTATACACTGTCGTAATTTAGAATTTTTGTCCATTTTGACTTCATGTGATGATTGAATAATTTGCACTTTTCTGTCAAGGTATACACTGAAGTAATTTAGAATTTTTGTCCATTTTGACTTCATGTGATGATTGAATAATTTGCACTTTTCTGTCATGGTATACACTGTCGTAATTTAGAATTTTTGTCCATTTTGACTTCCTGTGATAATTGAATAATTTGCACTTTTCTGTCATGGTATACACTGTCGTAATTTTGAATTTTTGTCCATTTTGACTTCCTGTGATAATTGAATAATTTGCACGTTTCTGTCATGGTATACACTGTCGTAATTTAGAATTTTTGTCCATTTTGACTTCCTGTGATAATTGAATAATTTGCACTTTTCTGTCATGGTATACACTGTCGTAATTTAGAATTTTTGTCAATTTTCACTTCCTGTGATAATTGAATAATTTGCACTTTTCTGTCATAGTATACACTGTCGTAATTTAGAATTTTTGTCCATTTTGACTTCATGTGATAATTGAATAATTTTCACTTTTCTGTCATGGTATACACTGTCGTAATTTAGAATTTTTGTCCATTTTGACTTCCTGTGATAATTGAATAATTTGCACTTTTCTGTCATGGTATACACTGTCGTAATTTAGAATTTTTGTCCATTTTGACATCCTGTGATAATTGAATAATTTACACTTTTCTGTCATGGTATACACTGTCGTAATTTAGAATTTTTGTTGATTTTAACTTCCTGTGATAATTGAATAATTTGCACTTTTCTGTCATGGTACACACTGTCGTAATTTAGAATTTTTGTGCATTTTGACTTCCTGTGATAATTGAATAATTTGCACTTTTATGTCATAGTATACACTGTCGTATTTTTGAATTTTTGTCCATTTTGACTTTGTGATAATTGAATAATTTGCACTTTTATGTCATAGTATACACTGACGTAATTTTGAATTTTTGTCCATTTTGACTTCATGTGATAATTGAATAATTTGCACTTTTATGTCATGGTATACACTGTCGTAATTTTGAATTTTTGTCCATTTTGACTTCATGTGATAATTGAATAATTTGCACTTTTCTGTCATGGTATACACTGTCGTAATTTTAAATTTTTTGTCCATTTTGACTTCCTGTGATAATTGAATAATTTGCACTTTTCTGTCATGGTATACACTGTCGTAATTTAGAATTTTTGTCGATTTTGACTTCCTGTGATTATTGAATAATTTGCACTTTTCTGTCATGGTATACACTGTCGTAATTTAGAATTTTTGTCCATTTTGACTTCCTGTGATAACTGAATAATTTGCACTTTTCTGTCATGGTATACACTGTCGTAATTTAGAATTTTTGTCCATTTTGACTTCCTGTGATAATTGAATAATTTGCACTTTTCTGTCATGGTATACACTGTCGTAATTTAGAATTTTTGTCTATTTTGACTTCCTGTGATAATTGAATAATTTGCACTTTTCTGTCATGGTATACACTGTCGTAATTTAGAATTTTTGTCCATTTTGACTTCCTGTGATAATTGAATAATTTGCACTTTTCTGTCATGGTATACACTGTCGTAATTTAGAATTTTTGTCCATTTTGACTTCCTGTGATAATTGAATAATTTTCACTTTTCTGTCATGGTATACACTGTCGTAATTTAGAATTTTTTTCCAGTTTGACTTCCTGTGATAATTGAATAATTTGCACTTTTCTGTCATGGTATACACTGTCGTAATTTTGAATTTTTTGTCTATTTTGACTTCCTGTGATAATTGAATAATTTGCACTTTTCTGTCAAGGTATACACTGTCGTAATTTTGAATTTTTGTCCATTTTGACTTCCTGTGATAATTGAATAATTTGCACTTTTCTGTCATGGTATACACTGTCGTAATTTTGAATTTTTGTCCATTTTGACTTCCTGTGATAATTGAATAATTTGCACTTTTCTGTCATGGTATACACTGTCGTAATTTAGAATTTTTGTCCATTTTGACTTCCTGTGATAATTGAATAATTTGCACTTTTCTGTCATGGTATACACTGTCGTAAATTAGAATTTTTGTCCATTTTGACTTTCTGTGATAATTGAATAATTTGCACTTTTCTGTCATGGTATACACTGTCGTAATTTAGAATTTTTGTCCATTTTGACTTCCTGTGATAATTGAATAATTTGCACTTTTCTGTCATGGTATACACTGTCGTAATTTAGAATTTTTGTCCATTTTGACTTCCTGTGATAATTGAATAATTTGCACGTTTCTGTCATGTTATACACTGTCGTAATTTAGAATTTTTGTCCATTTTGACTTCATGTGATGATTGAATAATTTGCACTTTTCTGTCAAGGTATACACTGAAGTAATTTAGAATTTTTGTCCATTTTGACTTCATGTGATGATTGAATAATTTGCACTTTTCTGTCATGGTATACACTGTCATAATTTAGAATTTTTGTCCATTTTGACTTCATGTGATAATTGAATAATTTGCACTTTTCTGTCATGGTATACACTGTCGTAATTTAGAATTTTTGTCCATTTTGACTTCCTGTGATAATTGAATAATTTGCACTTTTCTGTCATGGTATACACTGTCGTAATTTAGAATTTTTGTCGATTTTGACTTCCTGTGATAATTGAATAATTTTCACTTTTCTGTCATGGTATACACTGTTGTAATTTAGAATTTTTTTCCAGTTTGACTTCCTGTGATAATTGAATAATTTGCACTTTTCTGTCATGGTATACACTGTCGTAATTTTGAATTTTTTGTCTATTTTGACTTCCTGTGATAATTGAATAATTTGCACTTTTCTGTCATGGTATACACTGTCGTAATTTTGAATTTTTGTCCATTTTGACTTCCTGTGATAATTGAATAATTTGCACTTTTCTGTCATGGTATACACTGTCGTAATTTTGAATTTTTTTCCATTTTGACTTCCTGTGATAATTGAATAATTTGCACTTTTCTGTCAAGGTATACACTGTCGTAATTTTGAATTTTTGTCCATTTTGACTTCCTGTGATAATTGAATAATTTGCACTTTTCTGTCATGGTATACACTGTCGTAATTTAGAATTTTTGTCCATTTTGACTTCCTGTGATAATTGAATAATTTGCACTTTTCTGTCATGGTATACACTGTCGTAATTTAGAATTTTTGTCCATTTTGACTTCATGTGATAATTGAATAATTTGCACTTTTCTGTCATGGTATACACTGTCGTAATTTAGAATTTTTGTCCATTTTGACTTCCTGTGATAATTGAATAATTTGCACTTTTCTGTCATGGTATACACTGTCGTAATTTAGAATTTTTGTCGATTTTGACTTCCTGTGATAATTGAATAATTTGCACTTTTCTGTCATGGTATACACTGTCGTAATTTAGAATTTTTGTCGATTTTGACTTCATGTGATAATTGAATAATTTGCACTTTTCTGTCATGGTATACACTGTCGTAATTTATAATTTTTGTCGATTTTGACTTCATGTGATAATTGAATAATTTGCACTTTTCTGTCATGGTATACACTGTCGTAATTTAGAATTTTTGTCCATTTTGACTTCCTGTGATAATTGAATAATTTGCAATTTTCTGTCATGGTATACACTGTCGTAATTTAGAATTTTTGTCCATTTTGACTTCCTGTGATAATTGAATAATTTGCACTTTTCTGTCATGGTATACACTGTCGTAATTTAGAATTTTTGTCGATTTTGACTTCCTGTGATAATTGAATAATTTTCACTTTTCTGTCATGGTATACACTGTCGTAATTTAGAATTTTTTTCCAGTTTGACTTCCTGTGATAATTGAATAATTTGCACTTTTCTGTCATGGTATACAC